>NW_027521742.1:0-55773 GCF_052094955.1 Ictidomys tridecemlineatus
TTGATGAAACTTTCAGGTAATGATCAGTACAGCAATCCCACTTGGCTCGCCAAATTTCGTTCTTCTAGGAGAAACTGTACATTGGCAGTAACCGGTTTCATTTTGAGGTTTCACTCTGTTTTCTCCTATAGGGATACATGTATTTGGAACTCTAAATCAAACACGGTTTGTGCTAGCTCTTTGAAACTTGACACCATAAAGCAGTTTCAAGTTCTATCTCTATGGTTTGTTTGCTGTTGATGTAGCCCTAAGCAGAGACTGGCGAGAATCACTTTATCATAGAGAGATAGTATTTTGATGAAACTTTCAGGTAATGATCAGTACAGCAATCCCACTTGGCTCGCCAAATTTCGTTCTTCTAGGAGAAACTGTACATTGGCAGTAACCGGTTTCATTTTGAGGTTTCACTCTGTTTTCTCCTATAGGGATACATGTATTTGGAACTCTAAATCAAACACGGTTTGTGCTAGCTCTTTGAAACTTGACACCATAAAGCAGTTTCAAGTTCTATCTCTATGGTTTGTTTGCTGTTGATGTAGCCCTAAGCAGAGACTGGCGAGAATCACTTTCATGGAAAGGGCCTGCCAAGCTTCCAAAAAACTACGAGTTGCCTGAAATCTCAGCACACACTTTTTCACCCAATCTTGATGAAACTTTCAGGTAATGATCAGTACACCAATCCCACTCGGCTCGCCAAATTTCGTTCTTCTAGGTGAAACCTTTCGTTGGCAGTAACCGGTTTCATTTTGAGGTTTCACTCTGTTTTCTCCTATAGGGATACATGTATTTGGAACTCTAAATCAAACACGGTTTGTGCTAGCTCTTTGAAACTTGACACCATAAAGCAGTTTGAAGTTCTATCTCTATGGTTTGTTTGCTGTTGATGTAGCCCTAAGCAGAGACTGGCGAGAATCACTTTCATGGAAAGGGCCTGCCAAGCTTCCAAAAAACTATGAGTTGCCTGAAATCTCAGCACACACTTTTTCACCCAATCTTGATGAAACTTTCAGGTAATGATCAGTACACCAATCCCACTTGGCTCGCCAAATTTCGTTCTTCTAGGTGAAACCGTTCGTTGGCAGTAACCGGTTTCATTTGGAGGTTTCACTCTGTTTTCTCCTATAGGGATACATGTATTTGGAACTCTAAATCAAACACGGTTTGTGCTAGCTCTTTGAAACTTGACACCATAAAGCAGTTTCAAGTTCTATCTCTATGGTTTGTTTGCTGTTGATGTAGCCCTAAGCAGATACTGGCGAGAATCACTTTCATGGAAAGGGCCTGCCAAGCTTCCAAAAAACTACGAGTTGCCTGAAATCTCAGCACAAACTTTTTCACCCAATCTTGATGAAACTCTCAGGTAATGATCAGTACACCAATCCCACTTGGCTCGCCAAATTTCGTTCTTCTAGGTGAAACCGTTCGTTGGCAGTAACCGGTTTCATTTTGAGGTTTCACTCTGTTTTCTCCTATAGGGATACATGTATTTGGAACTCTAAATCAAACACGGTTTGTGCTAGCTCTTTGAAACTTGACACCATAAAGCAGTTTCAAGTTCTATCTCTATGGTTTGTTTGCTGTTGATGTAGCCCTAAGCAGAGACTGGCGAGAATCACTTTCATGGAAAGGGCCTGCCAAGCTTCCAAAAAACTACGAGTTGCCTGAAATCTCAGCACACACTTTTTCACCCAATCTTGATGAAACTTTCAGGTCATGATCAGTACACCAATCCCACTTGGCTCGCCAAATTTCGTTCTTCTAGGTGAAACCGTTCGTTGGCAGTAACCGGTCTCATTTTGAGGTTTCACTCTGTTTTCTCCTATAGGGATACATGTATTTGGAACTCTAAATCAAACACGGTTTGTGCTAGCTCTTTGAAACTTGACACCATAAAGCAGTTTCAAGTTCTATCTCTATGGTTTGTTTGCTGTTGATGTAGCCCTAAGCAGAGACTGGCGAGAATCACTTTCATGAAAAGGGCCTGCCAAGCTTCCAAAAAACTACGAGTTGCCTGAAATCTCAGCACACACTTTTTTACCCAATCTTGATGAAACTTTCAGGTAATGATCAGTACACCAATCCCACTTGGCTCGCCAAATTTCGTTCTTCTAGGTGAAACCGTTCGTTGGCAGTAACCGGTTTCATTTTGAGGTTTCACTCTGTTTTCTCCTATAGGGATACATGTATTTGGAACTCTAAATCAAACACGGTTTGTGCTAGCTCTTTGAAACTTGACACCATAAAGCAGTTTCAAGGTCTATCTCTATGGTTTGTTTGCTGTTGATGTAGCCCTTTGCAGACACATGCGAGAATCACTTTCATGGAAAGGGCCTGCCAAGCTTCCAAAAAACTACGAGTTGCCTGAAATCTCAGCACACACTTTCTCACCCAATCTTGATGAAACTTTCAGGTAATGATAAGAACACCAATCCCACTTGGCTCGCCAAATCTCGTTCTTCTAGGTGAAACCGTTCGTTGGCAGTAACCGGTTTCATTTTGAGGTTTCACTCTGTTTTCTCCTATAGGGATACATGTATTTGGAACTCTAAATCAAACACGGTTTGTGCTAGCTCTTTGAAACTTGACACAATAAAGCAGTTTCAAGTTCTATCTCTATGGTTTGTTTGCTGTTGATGTAGCCCTAAGCAGAGACTGGCGAGAATCACTTTCATGGAAAGGGCCTGCCAAGCTTCCAAAAAACTATGAGTTGCCTGAAATCTCAGCACACACTTTTTCACCCAATCTTGATGAAACTTTCAGGTAATGATCAGTACACCAATCCCACTTGGCTCGCCAAATTTCGTTCTTCTAGGTGAAACCGTTCGTTGGCAGTAACCGGTTTCATTTTGAGGTTTCACTCTGTTTTCTCCTATAGGGATACATGTATTTGGAACTCTAAATCAAACACGGTTTGTGCTAGCTCTTTGAAACTTGACACCATAAAGCAGTTTCAAGTTCTATCTCTATGGTTTGTTTGCTGTTGATGTAGCCCTAAGCAGAGACTGGCGAGAATCACTTTCATGGAAAGGGCCTGCCAAGCTTCCAAAAAAATATGAGTTGCCTGAAATCTCAGCACACACTTTTTCACCCAATCTTGATGAAACTTTCAGGTCATGATCAGTACACCAATCCCACTTGGCTCGCCAAATTTCGTTCTTCTAGGTGAAACCGTTCGTTGGCAGTAACCGGTTTCATTTTGAGGTTTCACTCTGTTTTCTCCTATAGGGATACATGTATTTGGAACTCTAAATCAAACACGGTTTGTGCTAGCTCTTTGAAACTTGACACCATAAAGCAGTTTCAAGGTCTATCTCTATGGTTTGTTTGCTGTTGATGTAGCCCTTTGCAGACACTTGCGAGAATCACTTTCATGGAAAGGGCCTGCCAAGCTTCCAAAAAACTACGAGTTGCCTGAAATCTCAGCACACACTTTTTCACCCAATCTTGATGAAACTTTCAGGTAATGATCAGTACACCAATCCCACTTGGCTCGCCAAATCTCGTTCTTCTAGGTGAAACCGTTCGTTGGCAGTAACCGGTTTCATTTTGAGGTTTCACTCTGTTTTCTCCTATAGGGATACATGTATTTGGAACTCTAAATTAAACACGGTTTGTGCTAGCTCTTTGAAACTTGACACAATAAAGCAGTTTCAAGTTCTATCTCTATGGTTTGTTTGCTGTTGATGTAGCCCTAAGCAGAGACTGGCGAGAATCACTTTCATGGAAAGGGCCTGCCAAGCTTCCAAAAAACTATGAGTTGCCTGAAATCTCAGCACACACTTTTTCACCCAATCTTGATGAAACTTTCAGGTAATGATCAGTACACCAATCCCACTTGGCTCGCCAAATTTCGTTCTTCTAGGTGAAACCGTTCGTTGGCAGTAACCGGTTTCATTTGGAGGTTTCACTCTGTTTTCTCCTATAGGGATACATGTATTTGGAACTCTAAATCAAACACGGTTTGTGCTAGCTCTTTGAAACTTGACACCATAAAGAAGTTTCAAGTTCTATCTCTATGGTTTGTTTGCTGTTGATGTAGCCCTAAGCAGAGACTGGCGAGAATCACTTTCATGGAAAGGGCCTGCCAAGCTTCCAAAAAAGTATGAGTTGCCTGAAATCTCAGCACACACTTTTTCACCCAATCTTGATGAAACTTTCAGGTAATGATCAGTACACCAATCCCACTTGGCTCGCCAAATTTCGTTCTTCTAGGTGAAACCGTTCGTTGGCAGTAACCGGTTTCATTTGGAGGATTCACTCTGTTTTCTCCTATAGGGATACATGTATTTGGAACTCTAAATCAAACACGGTTACTGCTAGCTCTTTGAAACTTGACACCATAAAGCAGTTTCAAGTTCTATCTCTATGGTTTGTTTGCTGTTGATGAAGCCCTAAGCAGAGACTGGCGAGAATCACTTTCATGGAAAGGGCCTGCCAAGCTTCCAAAAAACTACGAGTTGCCTGAAATCTCAGCACACACTTTTTCACAAAATCTTGATGAAACTTTCAGGTAATGATCAGTACACCAATCCCACTTGGCTCGCCAAATTTCGTTATTCTAGGTTAAACTGTTCGTTGGCAGTAACCGGTTTCATTTTGAGGTTTCACTCTGTTTTCTCCTATAGGGATACATATATTTGGAACTCTAAATCAAACACGGTTTGTGCTAGCTCTTTGAAACTTGACACCATAAAGCAGTTTCAAGTTCTATCTCTATGGTTTGTTTGCTGTTGATGTAGCCCTAAGCAGAGACTGGCGAGAATCACTTTCATGGAAAGGGCCTGCCAAGCTTCCAAAAAACTACGAGTTGCCTGAAATCTCAGCACACACTTTTTCACCCAATCTAGATGAAACTTTCAGGTAATGATCAGTACACCAGTCCCACTTGGCTCGCCAAATTTCGTTCTTCTAGGTGAAACCGTTCGTTGGCAGTAACCGGTTTCATTTTGAGGTTTCACTCTGTTTTCTCCTATAGGGATACATGTATTTGGAACTCTAAATCAAACACGGTTTGTGCTAGCTCTTTGAAACTTGACACAATAAAGCAGTTTCAAGTTCTATCTCTATGGTTTGTTTGCTGTTGATGTAGCCCTAAGCAGAGACTGGCGAGAATCACTTTCATGGAAAGGGCCTGCCAAGCTTCCAAAAAACTACGAGTTGCCTGAAATCTCAGCACACACTTTTTCACCCAATCTTGATGGAACTTTCAGGTAATGATCAGTACCCCAGTCCCACTTGGCTCGCCAAATTTCGTTCTTCTAGGTGAAACCGTTCGTTGGCAGTAACCGGTTTCATTTGGAGGTTTCACTCTGTTTTCTCCTATAGGGATACATGTATTTGGAACTCTAAAATAAACACGGTTTGTGCTAGCTCTTTGAAACTTGACACAATAAAGCAGTTTCAAGTTCTATCTCTATGGTTTGTTTGCTGTTGATGTAGCCCTAAGCAGAGACTGGTGAGAATCACTTTCATGGAAAGGGCCTGCCAAGCTTCCAAAAAACTACGAGTTGCCGGAAATCTCAGCACACACTTTTTCACCCAATCTTGATGAAACTTTCAGGTAATGATCAGTACACCAATCCCACTTGGCTCGCCAAATTTCGTTCTTCTTGGTGAAACCGTTCGTTGGCAGTAACCGGTTTCATTTTGAGGTTTCACTCTGTTTTCTCCTATAGGGATACATGTATTTGGAACTCTAAATCAAACACGGTTTGTGCTAGCTCTTTGAAACTTGACACCATAAAGCAGTTTCAAGTTCTATCTCTATGGTTTGTTTGCTGTTGATGTAGCCCTAAGCAGAGACTGGCGAGAATCACTTTCATGGAAAAGGACTGCCAAGCTTCCCAAAAAACTACGAGTTGCCAGAAATCTCAGCACACACTTTTCCACCCAATCTTGATGAAACTTTCAGGTAATGATCACTACACCAATCCCACTAGGCTCGCCAAACTTCGTTCTTCTAGGTGAAACCGTTCGTTGGCAGTAACCGGTTTCATTCGGAGGTTTCACTCTGTTTTCTCTTATAGGGATACATGTATTTGGAACTCTAAATCAAACACGGTTTGTGCTAGCTCTTTGAAACTTGACACCATAAAGCAGTTTCAAGTTCTATCTCTATGGTTTGTTTGCTGTTGATGTAGCCCTAAGCAGAGACTGGCGAGAATCACTTTCATGGAAAGGGCCTGCCAAGCTTCCAAAAAACTACGAGTTGCCTGAAATCTCAGCACACACTTTTTCACCCAATCTTGATGAAACTTTCAGGTAATGATCAGTACACCAATCCCACTTGGCTCGCCAAATTTCGTTCTTCTAGGTGAAACCGTTCGTTGGCAGTAACCGGTTTCATTTTGAGGTTTCACTCTGTTTTCTCCTATAGGGATACATGTATTTGGAACTCTAAATCAAACACGGTTTGTGCTAGCTCTTTGAAACTTGACACCATAAAGCAGTTTCAAGTTCTCTCTCTATGGTTTGTTTGCTGTTGATGTAGCCCTAAGCAGAGACTGGCGAGAATCACTTTCATGGAAAGGGCCTGCCAAGCTTCCAAAAAACTACGAGTTGCCTGAAATCTCAGCACACACTTTTTCACCCAATCTTTATGAAACTTTCAGGTAATGATCAGTACACCAATCCCACTTGGCTCGCCAAATTTCGTTCTTCTAGGTGAAACCGTTCGTTGGCAGTAACCGGTTTCATTTTGAGGTTTCACTCTGTTTTCTCCTATAGGGATACATGTATTTGTAACTCTAAATCAAACACGGTTTGTGCTAGCTCTTTGAAACTTGACACAATAAAGCAGTTTCAAGTTCTATCTCTATGGTTTGTTAGCTGTTGATGTAGCCCTAAGCAGAGACTGGCGAGAATCACTTTCATGGAAAGGGCCTGCCAAGCTTCCAAAAAACTACGAGTTGCCTGAAATCTCAGCACACATTTTTTCACCCAATTTTGATGAAACTTTCAGGTAATGATCAGTACACCAATCCCACTTGGCTCGCCAAATTTCGTTCTTCTAGGTGAAACCGTTCGTTGGCAGTAACCGGTTTCATTTTGAGGTTTCACTCTGTTTTCTCCTATAGAGATACATGTATTTGGAACTCTAAATCAAACACGGTTTGTGCTAGCTCTTTGAAACTTGACACAATAAAGCAGTTTCAAGTTCTATCTCTATGGTTTGTTAGCTGTTGATGTAGCCCTAAGCAGAGACTGGCGAGAATCACTTTCATGGAAAGGGCCTGCCAAGCTTCCAAAAAACTACGAGTTGCCTGAAATCTCAGCACACACTTTTTCACCCAATCTTGATGAAACTTTCAGGTAATGATCAGTACACCAATCCCACTTGGCTCGCCAAATTTCGTTCTTCCAGGTGAAACCGTTCGTTGGCAGTAACCGGTTTCATTTTGAGGTTTCACTCTGTTTTCTCCTATAGGGATACATGTATTTGGAACTCTAAATCAAACACGGTTTGTGCTAGCTCTTTGAAACTTGACACCATAAAGCAGTTTCAAGTTCTATCTCTATGGTTTGTTTGCTGTTGATGTAGCCCTAAGCAGAGACTGGCGAGAATCACTTTCATGGAAAGGGCCTGCCAAGCTTCCAAAAAATACGAGTTGCCTGAAATCTCAGCACACACTTTTTCACCCAATCTTGATGAAACTTTCAGGTAATGATCAGTACACCAATCCCACTTGGCTCGCCAAATTTCGTTCTTCCAGGTGAAACCGTTCGTTGGCAGTAACCGGTTTCATTTTGAGGTTTCACTCTGTTTTCTCCTATAGGGATACATGTATTTGGAACTCTAAATCAAACAGGGTTTGTGCTAGCTCTTTGAAACATGACACAATAAAGCAGTTTCAAGTTCTATCTCTATGGTTTGTTTGCTGTTGATGTAGCCCTAAGCAGAGACTGGCGAGAATCACTTTCATGGAAAGGGCCTGCCAAGCTTCCAAAAAACTACGAGTTGCCGGAAATCTCAGCACACACTTTTTCAACCACTCTTGATGAAACTTTCAGGTAATGATCAGTACACCAATCCCACTTGGCTCGCCAAATTTCGTTCTTCTAGGTGAAACCGTTTGTTGGCATTAACCGGTTTCATTTTGAGGTTTCACTCTGTTTTCTCCTATAGGGATACATGTATTTGGAACTCTAAATCAAACACGGTTTGTGCTAGCTTTTTGAAACTTGACACCATAAATCAGTTTCAAGTTCTATCTCTATGGTTTGTTTGCTGTTGTTGTAGCCCTAAGCAGTGACTGGCGAGAATCACTTTCATGGAAAGGGCCTGCCAAGCTTCCAAAAAACTACGAGTTGCCTGAAATCTCAGCACACACTTTTTCACCCAATCTTGATGAAACTTTCAGGTAATGATCAGTACACCAATCCCACTTGGCTCGCTAAATTTCGTTCTTCTAAGTGAAACCGGTCGTTGGCAGTAACCGCGTTCATTTTGAGGTTTCACTCTGTTTTCTCCTATAGGGATACATGTATTTGGAACTCTAAATCAAACACGGTTTGTGCTAGCTCTTTGAAACTTGACACCATAAAGCAGTTTCAAGTTCTATCTCTATGGTTTGTTTGCTGTTGATGTAGCCCTAAGCAGAGACTGGCGAGAATCACTTTCATGAAAAGGACTGCCAAGCTTCCAAAAAAATACGAGTTGCCAGAAATCTCAGCACACACTTTTCCACCCAATCTTGATGAAACTTTCAGGTAATGATCACTACACCAATCCCACTTGGCTCGCCAAACTTCGTTCTTCTAGGTGAAACCGTTCGTTGGCAGTAACCGGTTTCATTCGGAGGTTTCACTCTGTTTTCTCTTATAGGGATACATGTATTTGGAACTCTAAATCAAACACGGTTTGTGCTAGCTCTTTGAAACTTGACACCATAAAGCAGTTTCAAGTTCTATCTCTATGGTTTGTTTGCTGTTGATGTAGCCCTAAGCAGAGACTGGCGAGAATCACTTTCATGGAAAGGGCCTGCCAAGCTTCCAAAAACTACGAGTTGCCTGAAATCTCAGCACACACTTTTTCACCCAATCTTGATGAAACTTTCAGGTAATGATCAGTACACCAATCCCACTTGGCTCGCCAAATTTCGTTCTTCTAGGTGAAACCGTTCGTTGGCAGTAACCGGTTTCATTTTGAGGTTTCACTCTGTTTTCTCCTATAGGGATACATGTATTTGGAACTCTAAATCAAACACGGTTTGTGCTAGCTCTTTGAAACTTGACACCATAAAGCAGTTTCAAGTTCTCTCTCTATGGTTTGTTTGCTGTTGATGTAGCCCTAAGCAGAGACTGGCGAGAATCACTTTCATGGAAAGGGCCTGCCAAGCTTCCAAAAAACTACGAGTTGCCTGAAATCTCAGCACACACTTTTTCACCCAATCTTTATGAAACTTTCAGGTAATGATCAGTACACCAATCCCACTTGGCTCGCCAAATTTCGTTCTTCTAGGTGAAACCGTTCGTTGGCAGTAACCGGTTTCATTTTGAGGTTTCACTCTGTTTTCTCCTATAGGGATACATGTATTTGTAACTCTAAATCAAACACGGTTTGTGCTAGCTCTTTGAAACTTGACACAATAAAGCAGTTTCAAGTTCTATCTCTATGGTTTGTTAGCTGTTGATGTAGCCCTAAGCAGAGACTGGCGAGAATCACTTTCATGGAAAGGGCCTGCCAAGCTTCCAAAAAACTACGAGTTGCCTGAAATCTCAGCACACACTTTTTTCACCCAATCTTGATGAAACTTTCAGGTAATGATCAGTACACCAATCCCACTTGGCTCGACAAATTTCGTTCTTCTAGGTGAAACCGTTCGTTGGCAGTAACCGGTTTCATTTTGAGGTTTCACTCTGTTTTCTCCTATAGAGATACATGTATTTGGAACTCTAAATCAAACACGGTTTTGTGCTAGCTCTTTGAAACTTGACACAATAAAGCAGTTTCAAGTTCTATCTCTATGGTTTGTTAGCTGTTGATGTAGCCCTAAGCAGAGACTGGCGAGAATCACTTTCATGGAAAGGGCCTGCCAAGCTTCCAAAAAACTACGAGTTGCCTGAAATCTCAGCACACACTTTTTCACCCAATCTTGATGAAACTTTCAGGTAATGATCAGTACACCAATCCCACTTGGCTCGCCAAATTTCGTTCTTCCAGGTGAAACCGTTCGTTGGCAGTAACCGGTTTCATTTTGAGGTTTCACTCTGTTTTTCTCCTATAGGGATACATGTATTTGGAACTCTAAATCAAACACTGTTTGTGCTAGCTCTTTGAAACTTGACACCATAAAGCAGTTTCAAGTTCTATCTCTATGGTTTGTTTGCTGTTGATGTAGCCCTAAGCAGAGACTGGCGAGAATCACTTTCATGGAAAGGGCCTGCCAAGCTTCCAAAAAACTACGAGTTGCCTGAAATCTCAGCACACACTTTTTCACCCAATCTTGATGAAACTTTCAGGTAATGATCAGTACACCAATCCCACTTGGCTCGCCAAATTTCGTTCTTCTAGGTGAAACCTTCTTTGGCAGTAACCGGTTTCATTTTGAGGTTTCACTCTGTTTTCCCTATAGGGATACATGTATTTGTAACTCTAAATCAAACACGGTTTGTGCTAGCTCTATGAAACTTGACACAATAAAGCAGTTTCAAGTTCTATCTCTATGGTTTGTTTGCTGTTGATGTAGCCCTAAGCAGAGACTGGCGAGAATCACTTTCATGGAAAGGGCCTGCCAAGCTTCCAAAAACTACGAGTTGCCTGAAATCTCAGCACACACTTTTTCACCCAAACTTGATGAAACTTTCAGGTAATGATCAGTACACCAATCCCACTTGCTCGCCCAAATTTCATTCCTCTAGGTGAAACCGTTCGTTGGCAGTAACCGGTTTCATTTTGAGGTTTCACTCTGTTTTCTCCTATAGGGATACATGTATTTGGAACTCTAAATCAAACACGGTTTGTGCTAGCTCTTTGAAACTTGACACAATAAAGCAGTTTCAAGTTCTATCTCTATGGTTTGTTAGCTGTTGATGTAGCCCTAAGCAGAGACTGGCGAGAATCACTTTCATGGAAAGGGCCTGCCAAGCTTCCAAAAAACTACGAGTTGCCTGAAATCTCAGCACACACTTTTTCACCCAATCTTGATGAAACTTTCAGGTAATGATCAGTACACCAATCCCACTTGGCTCGCCAAATTTCGTTCTTCTAGGTGAAACCGTTCGTTGGCAGTAACCGGTTTCATTTGGAGGTTTCACTCTGTTTTCTCCTATAGGGATACATGTATTTGGAACTCTAAATCAAACACGGTTTGTGCTAGCTCTTTGAAACTTGACACAATAAAGCAGTTTCAAATTATATCTCAATGGTTTGTTTGCTGTTGATGTAGCCCTAAGCAGAGACTGGCGAGAATCACTTTCATGGAAAGGGCCTGCCAAGCTTCCAAAAACTTCGAGTTGCCTGATATCTCAGCACACACTTTTTCACCCAATCTTGATGAAACTTTAAGGTAATGATCAGTACACCAATCCCACTTGGCTCGCCAAATTTTGTTTTTCTAGGTGAAACCGTTCGTTGGCAGTCACCGGTTTCATTTTGAGGTTTCACTCTGTTTTCTCCTAAAGGGATATATGTATTTGGAACTCTAAATCAAACACGGTTTGTGCTAGCTCTTTGAAACTTGACACAATAAAGCAGTTTCAAGTTCTATCTCTATGGTTTGTTTGCTGTTGATGTACCCCTAAGCAGAGACTGGCGAGAATCACTTTCATGGAAAGGGCCTTCCAAGCTTCCAAAAATCTACGAGTTGCCTGAAAATTCAGCACACACTTTTTCACCCAATCTTGATGAAACTTTCAGGTAATGATCAGTACACCAATCCCACTTGGCTCGCCAAACTCTGTCTTCTAGGTAAAACCGTTCGTTGGCAGTAACCGGTTTCATTTTGAGGTTTCACTCTGTTTTCTCCTATAGGGATACATGTATTTGGAACTCTAAATCAAACACGGTTTGTGCTAGCTCTTTGAAACTTGACACAATAAAGCAGTTTCAAGTTCTATCTCTATGGTTTGTTTGCTGTTGATGTAGCCCTAAGCAGAGACTGGCGAGAATCACTTTCATGGAAAGGGCCTGCCAAGCTTCCAAAAAACTACGAGTTGCCTGAAATCTCAGCACACACTTTTTCACCCAATCTTGATGAAACTTTCAGGTAATGATCAGTACACCAATCCCACTTGGCTCGCCAAATTTCGTTCTTCTAGGTGAAACCGTTCGTTGGCAGTAACCGGTTTCATTTGGAGGTTTCACTCTGTTTTCTCCTATAGGGATACATGTATTTGGAACTCTAAATCAAACACGGTTTGTGCTAGCTCTTTGAAACTTGACACAATAAAGCAGTTTCAAGTTCTATCTCTATGGTTTGTTAGCTGTTGATGTAGCCCTAAGCAGAGACTGGCGAGAATCACTTCATGGAAAGGGCCTGCCAAGCTTCCAAAAAACTACGAGTTGCCTGAAATCTCAGCACACACTTTTTCACCCAATCTTGATGAAACTTTCAGGTAATGATCAGTACACCAATCCCACTTGGCTGACAAATTTCGTTCTTCTAGGTGAAACCGTTCGTTGGCAGTAACAGGTTTCATTTTGAGGTTTCACTCTGTTTTCTCCTATAGGGATACATGTATTTGGAACTCTAAATCAAACACGGTTTGTGCTAGCTCTTTGAAACTTGACACAATAAAGCAGTTTCAAGTTCTATCTCTATGGTTTGTTTGCTGTTGATGTAGCCCTAAGCAGAGACTGGCCAGAATCACTTTCATGGAAAGGGCCTGCCAAGCTTCCAAAAAACTACGAGTTGCCTGAAATCTCAGCACACACTTTTTCACCCAATTTTGATGAAACTTTCAGGTAATGATCAGTACACCAATCCCACTTGGCTCGCCAAATTTCGTTCTTCTAGGTGAAACCGTTCGTTGGCAGTAACCAGTTTCATTTTGAGGTTTCACTCTGTTTTCTCCTATAGAGATACATGTATTTGGAACTCTAAATCAAACACGGTTTGTGCTAGCTCTTTGAAACTTGACACAATAAAGCAGTTTCAAGTTCTATCTCTATGGTTTGTTAGCTGTTGATGTAGCCCTAAGCAGAGACTGGCGAGAATCACTTTCATGGAAAGGGCCTGCCAAGCTTCCAAAAAACTACGAGTTGCCTGAAATCTCAGCACACACTTTTTCACCCAATCTTGATGAAACTTTCAGGTAATGATCAGTATACCAATCCCACTTGGCTCGCCCAATTTCGTTCTTCTAGGTGAAACCGTTCGTTGGCAGTAACCGGTTTCATTTTGAGGTTTCACTCTGTTTTCTCCTATAGGGATACATGTATTTGTAACTCTAAATATAACACGGTTTGTGCTAGCTCTTTGAAAATTGACACAATAAAGCAGTTTCAAGTTCTATCTCTATGGTTTGTTTGCTGTTGATGTAGCCCTAAGCAGAGACTGGCGAGAATCACTTTCATGGAAAGGGCCTGCCAAGCTTCCAAAAAACTACGAGTTGCCTGAAATCTCAGCACACACTTTTTCACCCAATCTTGATGAAACTTTCAGGTAATGATCAGTACACCAATCCCACTTGGCTCGCCAAATTTCGTTCTTTTAGGTGAAACCGTTCGTTTGCAGTAACCGGTTTCATTTTGAGGTTTCACTCTGTTTTCTCCTATAGGGATACATGTATTTGGAAGTCTAAATCAAACACCGTTTGTGCTAGCTCTTTGAAACTTGACACAATAAAGCAGTTTCAAGTTCTATCTCTATGGTTTGTTAGCTGTTGATGTAGCCCTAAGCAGAGACTGGCCTGAATCACTTTCATGTTAAGGGCCTGCCAAGCTTCCAAAAAACTACGAGTTGCCTGAAATCTCAGCACACACTTTTTCACCCAATTTTGATGAAACTTTCAGGTAATGATCAGTACACCAATCCCACTTGGCTCGCCAAATTTCGTTCTTCTAGGTGAAACCGTTCGTTGGCAGTCACCGGTTTCATTTTGAGGTTTCACTCTGTTTTCTCCTAAAGGGATATATGTATTTGGAACTCTAAATCAAACACGGTTTGTGCTAGCTCTTTGAAACTTGACACAATAAAGCAGTTTCAAGTTCTATCTCTATGGTTTGTTTGCTGTTGATGTACCCCTAAGCAGAGACTGGCGAGAATCACTTTCATGGAAAGGGCCTTCCAAGCTTCCAAAAATCTACGAGTTGCCTGAAAATTCAGCACACACTTTTTCACCCAATCTTGATGAAACTTTCAGGTAATGATCAGTACACCAATCCCACTTGGCTCGCCAAATCTCGTTCTTCTAGGTAAAACCGTTCGTTGGCAGTAACCGGTTTCATTTTGAGGTTTCACTCTGTTTTCTCCTATAGGGATACATGTATGTGGAACTCCAAATATAACACGGTTTGTGATAGCTCTTTGAAACTTGACACAATAAAGCAGTTTCAAGTTCTATCTCTATGGTTTGTTTGCTGTTGATGTAGCCCTAAGCAGAGACTGGCGAGAATCACTTTCATGGAAAGGGCCTGCCAAGCTTCCAAAAAACTACGAGTTGCCTGAAATCTCAGCACACACTTTTTCACCCAATCTTGATGAAACTTTCAGGTAATGATCAGTACACCAATCCCACTTGGCTCGCCAAATTTCGTTCTTCTAGGTGAAACCGTTCGTTGGCAGTAACCGGTTTCATTTTGAGGTTTCACTCTGTTTTCTCCAATAGGGATACATGTATTTGGAACTCTAAATCAAACACGGTTTGTGCTAGCTCTTTGAAACTTGACACCATAAAGCAGTTTCAAGTTCTATCTCTATGGTTTGTTTGCTGTTGATGTAGCCCTAAGCAGAGACTGGCGAGAATCACTTTCATGGAAAGGGCCTGCCAAGCTTCTAAAAAATACGATTTGCCTGAAATCTCAGCACACTTTTTCACCCAATCTTGATGAAACTTTCAGGTAATAATCAGTACACCAATCCCACTTGGCTCGCCAAATTTCGTTCTTCTAGGTGAAACCGTTCGTTGGCAGTAACCGGTTTCATTTTGAGGTTTCACTCTGTTTTCTCCTATAGGGATACATGTATTTGGAACTCTAAATCAAACACGGTTTGTGCTAGCTCTTTGAAACTTGACACAATAAAGCAGTTTCAAGTTCTATCTCTATGGTTTGTTAGCTGTTGATGTAGCCCTAAGCAGAGACTGGCGAGAATCACATTCATGGAAAGGGCCTGCCAAGCTTCCAAAAAACTACGAGTTGCCTGAAATCTCAGCACACACTTTTTCACCCAATCTTGATGAAACTTTCAGGTAATGATCAGTACACCAATCCCACTTGGCTCGCCAAATTTCGTTCTTCTAGGTGAAACCGTTCGTTGGCAGTAACCGGTTTCATTTGGAGGTTTCACTCTGTTTTCTCCTATAGGGATACATGTATTTGGAACTCTAAATCAAACACGGTTTGTGCTAGCTCTTTGAAACTTGACACAATAAAGCAGTTTCAAGTTCTATCTCTATGGTTTGTTAGCTGTTGATGTAGCCCTAAGCAGAGACTGGCGAGAATCACTTTCATGGAAAGGGCCTGCCAAGCTTCCAAAAAACTACGAGTTGCCTCAAATCTCAGCACACACTTTTTCACCCAATCTTGATGAAACTTTCAGGTAATGATCAGTACACCAATCCCACTTGGCTCGCCAAATTTCGTTCTTCTAGGTGAAACCGTTCGTTGGCAGTGACCGGTTTCATTTTGAGGTTTCACTCTGTTTTCTCCTATAGGGATACATGTATGGGAACTCTAAATATAACACGGTTTGTGATAGCTCTTTGAAACTTGACACAATTAAGCAGTTTCAAGTTCTATCTCTATGGTTTGTTTGCTGTTGATGTAGCCCTAAGCAGAGACTGGCGAGAATCACTTTCACGGAAAGGGCCTGCCAAGCTTCCAAAAAACTACGAGTTGCCTGAAATCTCAGCACACACTTTTTCACCCAATCTTGATGAAACTTTCAGGTAATGATCCGTACACTAATCCCACTGGGCTCGCCAAATTTCGTTCTTCTAGGTGAAACCGTTCGTTGGCAGTAACCGGTTTCATTTTGAGGTTTCACTCTGTTTTTTCCTATAGGGATACATGTATTTGGAACTCTAAATCAAACAGGGTTTGTGCTAGCTCTTTGAAACTTGACACAATAAAGCAGTTTCAAATTATATCTCTATGGTTTGTTTGCTGTTGATGTAGCCCTAAGCAGAGACTGGCGAGAATCACTTTCATAAAAAGGGCCTGCCAAGCTTCCAAAAAACTACGAGTTGCCTGAAATCTCAGCACACACTTTTTCACCCAATCTTGATGAAACTTTCAGGTAATGATCAGTACACCAATCCCACTTGGCTCGCCAAATTTCGTTCTTCTAGGTGAAACCGTTCGTTGGCAGTAACCGGTTTCATTTTGAGGTTTCACTGTATTCCCCTATAGGGATACATGTATTTGGAACTCTAAATCAAACACGGTTTGTGCTAGCTCTTTGAAACTTGACACAATAAAGCAGTTTCAAGTTCTATCTCTATGGTTTGTTTGCTGTTGATGTAGCCCTAAGCAGAGAGTGGCCTGAATCACTTTCATGGAAAGGGCCTGCCAAGCTTCCAAAAAACTACGAGTTGCCTGAAATCTCAGCACACACTTTTTCACCCAATCTTGATGAAACTTTCAGGTAATGATCAGTACACCAATCCCACTTGGCTGACAAATTTCGTTCTTCTAGGTGAAACCGTTCGTTGGCAGTAACAGGTTTCATTTTGAGGTTTCACTCTGTTTTCTCCTATAGGGATACATGTATTTGGAACTCTAAATCAAACACGGTTTGTGCTAGCTCTTTGAAACTTGACACAATAAAGCAGTTTCAAGTTCTATCTCTGTGGTTTGTTAGCTGTTGATGTAGCCCTAAGCAGAGACTGGCGAGAATCACTTTCATGGAAAGGGCCTGCCAAGCTTCCAAAAAACTACGAGTTGCCTGAAATCTCAGCACACACTTTTTCACCCAATTTTGATGAAACTTTCAGGTAATGATCAGTACACCAATCCCACTTGGCTCGCCAAATTTCGTTCTTCTAGGTGAAACCGTTCGTTGGCAGTAACCGGTTTCATTTTGAGGTTTCACTCTGTTTTCTCCTATAGAGATACATGTATTTGGAACTCTAAATCAAACACGGTTTGTGCTAGCTCTTTGAAACTTGACACAATAAAGCAGTTTCAAGTTCTATCTCTATGGTTTGTTAGCTGTTGATGTAGCCCTAAGCAGAGACTGGCGAGAATCACTTTCATGGAAAGGGCCTGCCAAGCTTCCAAAAAACTACGAGTTGCCTGAAATCTCAGCACACACTTTTTCACCCAATCTTGATGAAACTTTCAGGTAATGATCAGTACACCAATCCCACTTGGCTCGCCCAATTTCGTTCTTCTAGGTGAAACCGTTCGTTGGCAGTAACCGGTTTCATTTTGAGGTTTCACTCTGTTTTCTCCTATAGGGATACATGTATTTGTAACTCTAAATGTAACACGGTTTGTGCTAGCTCTTTGAAACTTGACACAATAAAGCAGTTTCAAGTTCTATCTCTATGGTTTGTTTGCTGTTGATGTAGCCCTAAGCAGAGACTGGCCAGAATCACTTTCATGGAAAGGGCCTGCCAAGCTTCCAAAAAACTACGAGTTGCCTGAAATCTCAGCACACACTTTTTCACCCAATCTTGATGAAACTTTCAGGTAATGATCAGTACACCAATCCCACTTGGCTCGCCAAATTTCGTTCTTTTAGGTGAAACCGTTCGTTTGCAGTAACCGGTTTCATTTTGAGGTTTCACTCTGTTTTCTCCTATAGGGATACATGTATTTGGAACTCTAAATCAAACACCGTTTGTGCTAGCTCTTTGAAACTTGACACAATAAAGCAGTTTCAAGTTCTATCTCTATGGTTTGTTTGCTGTTCATGTAGCCCTAAGCAGAGACTGGCCTGAATCACTTTCATGTTAAGGGCCTGCCAAGCTTCCAAAAAACTACGAGTTGCCTGAAATCTCAGCACACACTTTTTCACCCAATCTTGATGAAACTTTCAGGTAATGATCAGTACACCAATCCCACTTGGCTGACAAATTTCGTTCTTCTAGGTGAAACCGTTCGTTGGCAGTAACAGGTTTCATTTTGAGGTTTCACTCTGTTTTCTCTTATAGGGATACATGTATTTGGAACTCTAAATCAAACACGGTTTGTGCTAGCTCTTTGAAACTTGACACAATAAAGCAGTTTCAAGTTCTATCTCAATGGTTTGTTTGCTGTTGATGTAGCCCTAAGCAGAGACTGTCGAGAATCACTTTCATGGAAAGGGCCTGCCAAGCTTCCAAAAAACTACGAGTTGCCTGATATCTCAGCACACACTTTTTCACCCAAACTTGATGAAACTTTCAGGTAATGATCAGTACACCAATCCCACTTGGCTCGCCAAATTTTGTTTTTCTAGGTGAAACCGTTCGTTGGCAGTCACCGGTTTCATTTTGAGGTTTCACTCTGTTTTCTCCTAAAGGGATATATGTATTTGGAACTCTAAATCAAACACGGTTTGTGCTAGCTCTTTGAAACTTGACACCATAAAGCAGTTTCAAGTTCTATCTCTATGGTTTGTTTGCTGTTGATGTACCCCTAAGCAGAGACTGGCGAGAATCACTTTCATGGAAAGGGCCTTCCAAGCTTCCAAAAATCTACGAGTTGCCTGAAAATTCAGCACACACTTTTTCACCCAATCTTGATGAAACTTTCAGGTAATGATCAGTACACCAATCCCACTTGGCTCGCCAAATCTCGTTCTTCTAGGTAAAACCGTTCGTTGGCAGTAACCGGTTTCATTTTGAGGTTTCACTCTGTTTTCTCCTATAGGGATACATGTATTTGGAACTCTAAATCAAACACGGTTTGTGCTAGCTCTTTGAAACTTGACACAATAAAGCAGTTTCAAGTTCTATCTCTATGGTTTGTTAGCTGTTGATGTAGCCCTAAGCAGAGACTGGCGAGAATCACTTTCATGGAAAGGGCCTGCCAAGCTTCCAAAAAACTACGAGTTGCCTGAAATCTCAGCACACACTTTTTCACCCAATCTTGATGAAACTTTCAGGTAATGATCAGTACACCAATCCCACTTGGCTCGCCAAATTTCGTTCTTCTAGGTGAAACCGTTCGTTGGCAGTAACCGGTTTCATTTGGAGGTTTCACTCTGTTTTCTCCTATAGGGATACATGTATTTGGAACTCTAAATCAAACACGGTTTGTGCTAGCTCTTTGAAACTTGACACAATAAAGCACTTTCAAGTTCTATCTCTATGGTTTGTTAGCTGTTGATGTAGCCCTAAGCAGAGACTGGCGAGAATCACTTTCATGGAAAGGGCCTGCCAAGCTTCCAAAAAACTACGAGTTGCCTGAAATCTCAGCACACACTTTTTCACCCAATCTTGATGAAACTTTCAGGTAATGATCAGTACACCAATCCAACTTGGCTGACAAATTTCGTTCTTCTAGGTGAAACCCTTCGTTGGCAGTAACAGGTTTCATTTTGAGGTTTCACTCTGTTTTCTCCTATAGGGATACATGTATTTGGAACTCTAAATCAAACACGGTTTGTGCTAGCTCTTTGAAACTTGACACAATAAAGCAGTTTCAAGTTCTATCTCTATGGTTTGTTTGCTGTTGATGTAGCCCTAAGCAGAGACTGGCCAGAATCACTTTCATGGAAAGGCCTGCCAAGCTTCCAAAAACTACGAGTTGCCTGAAATCTCAGCACACACTTTTTCACCCAATTTTGATGAAACTTTCAGGTAATGATCAGTACACCAATCCCACTTGGCTCGCCAAATTTCGTTCTTCTAGGTGAAACCGTTCGTTGGCAGTAACCAGTTTCATTTTGAGGTTCACTCTGTTTCTCCTATAGAGATACATGATATTTGGAACTCTAAATCAAACACGGTTTGTGCTAGCTCTTTGAAACTTGACACAATAAAGCAGTTTCAAGTTCTATCTCTATGGTTTGTTAGCTGTGATGTAGCCCTAAGCAGAGACTGGCGAGAATCACTTTCATGGAAAGGGCCTGCCAAGCTTCAAAAAACTACGAGTTGCCTGAAATCTCAGCACACACTTTTTCACCCAATCTTGATGAAACTTTCAGGTAATGATCAGTACACCAATCCCACTTGGCTCGCCCAATTTCGTTCTTCTAGGTGAAACCGTTCGTTGGCAGTAACCGGTTTCATTTGAGGTTTCACTCTGTTTTCTCCTATAGGGATACATGTATTTGTAACTCTAAATGTAACACGGTTTGTGCTAGCTCTTGAAACTTGACACAATAAAGCAGTTTCAAGTTCTATCTCTATGGTTTGTTTGCTGTTGATGTAGCCCTAAGCAGAGACTGGCCAGAATCACTTTCATGGAAAGGGCCTGCCAAGCTTCCAAAAAACTACGAGTTGCCTGAAATCTCAGCACACACTTTTTCACCCAATCTTGATGAAACTTTCAGGTATGATCAGTACACCAATCCCACTTGGCTCGCCAAATTTCGTTCTTTTAGGTGAAACCGTTCGTTGCAGTAACCGGTTTCATTTTGAGGTTTCACTCTGTTTTCTCCTATAGGGATACATGTATTTGGAACTCTAAATCAAACACCGTTTGTGCTAGCTCTTTGAAACTTGACACAATAAAGCAGTTTCAAGTTCTATCTCTATGGTTTGTTTGCTGTTCATGTAGCCCTAAGCAGAGACTGGCTGAATCACTTTCATGTTAAGGGCCTGCCAAGCTTCCAAAAACTACGAGTTTGCCTGAAATCTCAGCACACACTTTTTCACCCAATCTTGATGAAACTTTCAGGTAATGATCAGTACACCAATCCCACTTGGCTGACAAATTTCGTTCTTCTAGGTGAAACCGTTCGTTGGCAGTAACAGGTTTCATTTGAGGTTTCACTCTGTTTTCTCTTATAGGGATACATGTATTTGGAACTCTAAATCAAACACGGTTTGTGCTAGCTCTTTGAACTTGACACAATAAAGCAGTTTCAAGTTCTATCTCAATGGTTTGTTTGCTGTTGATGTAGCCCTAAGCAGAGACTGTCGAGAATCACTTTCATGGAAAGGGCCTGCCAAGCTTCCAAAAACTACGAGTTGCCTGATATCTCAGCACACACTTTTTCACCCAAACTTGATGAAACTTTCAGGTAATGATCAGTACACCAATCCCACTTGGCTCCGCCAAATTTTGTTTTTCTAGGTGAAACCGTTCGTTGGCAGTCACCGGTTTCATTTGAGGTTTCACTCTGTTTTCTCCTAAAGGGATATATGTATTTGGAACTCTAAATCAAACACGGTTTGTGCTAGCTCTTTGAAACTTGACACCATAAAGCAGTTTCAAGTTCTATCTCTATGGTTTGTTTGCTGTTGATGTACCCCTAAGCAGAGACTGGCGAGAATCACTTTCATGAAAGGGCCTTCCAAGCTTCCAAAAATCTACGAGTTGCCTGAAAATTCAGCACACACTTTTTTCACCCAATCTTGATGAAACTTTCAGGTAATGATCAGTACACCAATCCCACTTGGCTCGCCAAATCTCGTTCTTCTAGGTAAAACCGTTCGTTGGCAGTAACCGGTTTCATTTGAGGTTTCACTCTGTTTTCTCCTATAGGGATACATGTATTTGGAACTCTAAAATCAAACACGGTTTGTGCCTAGCTCTTTGAAACTTGACACAATAAAGCAGTTTCAAGTTCTATCTCTATGGTTTGTTAGCTGTTGATGTAGCCCTAAGCAGAAGACTGGCGAGAATCACTTTCATGGAAAGGGCCTGCCAAGCTTCCAAAAACTACGAGTTGCCTGAATCTCAGCACACACTTTTCACCCAATCTTGATGAAACTTTCAGGTAATGATCAGTACACCAATCCCACTTGGCTCGCCAAATTTCGTTCTTCTAGGTGAAACCGTTCGTTGGCAGTAACCGGTTTCATTTGGAGGTTTCACTCTGTTTTCTCCTATAGGGATACATGTATTTGGAACTCTAAATCAAACACGGGTTTGTGCTAGCTCTTTGAAACTTGACACAATAAAGCACTTTCAAGTTCTATCTCTATGGTTTGTTAGCTGTTGATGTAGCCCTAAGCAGAGACTGGCGAGAATCACTTTCATGGAAAGGGCCTGCCAAGCTTCCAAAAAACTACGAGTTGCCTGAAATCTCAGCACACACTTTTTCACCCAATCTTGATGAAACTTTCAGGTAATGATCAGTACACCAATCCACTTGGCTGACAAATTTCGTTCTTCTAGGTGAAACCCTTCGTTGGCAGTAACAGGTTTCATTTTGAGGTTTCACTCTGTTTTCTCCTATAGGGATACATGTATTTGGAACTCTAAATCAAACACGGTTTGTGCTAGCTCTTTGAAACTTGACACAATAAAGCAGTTTCAAGTTCTATCTCTATGGTTTGTTTGCTGTTGATGTAGCCCCTAAGCAGAGACTGGCCAGAATCACTTTCATGGAAAGGGCCTGCCAAGCTTCCAAAAAACTACGAGTTGCCTGAAATCTCAGCACACACTTTTTCACCCAATTTTTGATGAAACTTTCAGATAATGATCAGTACACCAATCCCACTTGGCTCGCCAAATTTCGTTCTTCTAGGTGAAACCGTTCGTTGGCAGTAACCAGTTTCATTTGAGGTTTCACTCTGTTTTCTCCTATAGAGATACATGTATTTGGAACTCTAAATCAAACACGGTTTGTGCTAGCTCTTTGAAACTTGACACAATAAAGCAGTTTCAAGTTCTATCTCTATGGTTGTTAGCTGTTGATGTAGCCCCTAAGCAGAGACTGGCGAGAATCACTTCATGGAAAGGGCCCTGCCAAGCTTCCAAAAACTACGAGTTGCCTGAAATCTCAGCACACACTTTTTCACCCAATCTTGATGAAACTTTCAGGTAATGATCAGTACACAATCCCACTTGGGCTCGCCCAATTTCGTTCTTCTAGGTGAAACCGTTCGTTGGCAGTAACCGGTTTCATTTTGAGGTTTCACTCTGTTTTCTCCTATAGGGAATACATGTATTTGGAACTCTAAATCAAACACCGTTTGTGCTAGCTCTTTGAAACTTGACACAATAAAGCAGTTTCAAGTTCTATCTCTATGGTTTTGTTTGCTGTTGATGTAGCCCTAAGCAGAGACTGGCCTGAATCACTTTCATGTTAAGGGCCTGCCAAGCTTCCAAAAAACTACGAGTTGCCTGAAATCTCAGCACACACTTTTTCACCCAATCTTGATGAAACTTTCAGGTAATGATCAGTACACCAATCCCACTTGGCTGACAAATTTCGTTCTTCTAGGTGAAACCGTTCGTTGGCAGTAACAGGTTTCATTTTGAGGTTTCACTCTGTTTTCTCTTATAGGGATACATGTATTTGGAACTCTAAATCAAATACGGTTTGTGCTAGCTCTTTGAAACTTGACACAATAAAGCAGTTTCAAATTATATCTCAATGGTTGTTTGCTGTTGATGTAGCCTAAGCAGAGACTGGCGAGAATCACTTTCATGGAAAGGCCTGCCAAGCTTCCAAAAACTACGAGTTGCCTGATATCTCAGCACACACTTTTTCACCCATCTTGATGAAACTTTCAGGTAATGATCAGTACACCAATCCCACTTGGCTCGCCAAATTTTGTTTTTCTAGGTGAAACGTTGGTTGGCAGTCACCGGTTTCATTTTGAGGTTTCACTCTGTTTCTCCTAAAGGGATATATGTATTTGGAACTCTAAATCAAACACGGTTTGTGCTAGCTCTTTGAAACTTGACACCATAAAGCAGTTTCAAGTTCTATCTCTATGGTTTGTTTGCTGTTGATGTACCCCTAAGCAGAGACTGGCGAGAATCACTTTCATGGAAAGGGCCTTCCAAGCTTCCAAAATCTACGAGTTGCCTGAAAATTCAGCACACACTTTTTCACCCAATCTTGATGAAACTTTCAGGTAATGATCAGTACACCAATCCCACTTGGCTCGCCAAATGTCGTTCTTCTAGGTAAAACCGTTCGTTGGCAGTAACCGGTTTCATTTTGAGGTTTCACTCTGTTTTCTCCTATAGGGATACATGTATTTGGAACTCTAAATCAAACACGGTTTGTGCTAGCTCTTTGAAACTTGACACAATAAAGCAGTTTGAAGTTCTATCTCTATGGTTTGTTTGCTGTTGATGTAGCCCTAAGCAGAGACTGGCGAGAATCACTTTCATGGAAAGGGCCTGCCAAGCTTCCAAAAAACTACGAGTTTCCTGAAATCTCAGCACACACTTTTTCACCCAATCTTGATGAAACTTTCAGGTAATGATCAGTACACCAATCCCACTTGGCTCGCCAAATTTTGTTCTTCTAGGTGAAACCGTTCGTTGGCAGTAACCGGTTTCATTTTGAGGTTTCACTCTGTTTTCTCCTATAGGGATACATGTATGTGGAACTCCAAATATAACACGGTTTGTGATAGCTCTTTGAAACTTGACACAATAAAGCAGTTTCAAGTTCTATCTCTATGGTTTGTTTGCTGTTGATGTAGCCCTAAGCAGAGACTGGCGAGAATCACTTTCATGGAAAGGGCCTGCCAAGCTTCCAAAAAACTACGAGTTGCCTGAAATCTCAGCACACACTTTTTCACCCAATCTTGATGAAACTTTCAGGTAATGATCAGTACACCAATCCCACTTGGCTCGCCAAATTTCGTTCTTCTAGGTGAAACCGTTCGTTGGCAGTAACCGGTTTCATTTTGAGGTTTCACTCTGTTTTCTCCAATAGGGATACATGTATTTGGAACTCTAAATCAAACACGGTTTGTGCTAGCTCTTTGAAACTTGACACCATAAAGCAGTTTCAAGTTCTATCTCTATGGTTTGTTTGCTGTTGATGTAGCCCTAAGCAGAGACTGGCGAGAATCACTTTCATGGAAAGGGCCTGCCAAGCTTCTAAAAAATACGATTTGCCTGAAATCTCAGCACACTTTTTCACCCAATCTTGATGAAACTTTCAGGTAATAATCAGTACACCAATCCCACTTGGCTCGCCAAATTTCGTTCTTCTAGGTGAAACCGTTCGTTGGCAGTAACCGGTTTCATTTTGAGGTTTCACTCTGTTTTCTCCTATAGGGATACATGTATTTGGAACTCTAAATCAAACACGGTTTGTGCTAGCTCTTTGAAACTTGACACAATAAAGCAGTTTCAAGTTCTATCTCTATGGTTTGTTTGCTGTTGATGTAGCCCTAACCACAGACTGGGGAGAATCACTTTCATGGAAAGGGCCTGCCAAGCTTCCAAAAAACTACGAGTTGCCTGAAATCTCAGCACACACTTTTTCACCCAATCTTGATGAAACTTTCAGGTAATGATCAGTACACCAATCCCACTTGGCTCGCCAAATCTCGTTCTTCTAGGTGAAACCGTTCGTTGGCAGTAACCGGTTTCATTTTGGGGTTTCACTTTGTTTTCTCCTATAGGCATACATGTATTTGGAACTCTAAATCAAACACGGTTTGTGCTAGCTCTTTGAAACTTGACACAATAAAGCAGTTTCAAGTGCAATCTATATGGTTTGTTTGCTGTTGATGTATCCCTAAGCAGAGACTGGCGAGAATCACTTTCATGGAAAGGGCCTGCCAAGCTTCCAAAAAACTTTGAGTTGCCTGAAATCTCAGCACACACTTTTTCACCCAATCTTGATGAAACTTTCAGGTAATGATCAGTACACCAATCCCACTTGGCTCGCCAAATTTCGTTCTTCTAGGTGAAACCGTTCGTTGGCAGTAACCGGTTTCATTTTGAGGTTTCACTCTGTTTTCTCCTATAGGGATACATGTATTTGGAACTCTAAATCAAACACGGTTTGTGCTAGCTCTTTGAAACTTGACACAATAAAGCAGCTTCAAGTTCTATCTCTATGGTTTGTTTGCTGTTGATGTAGCCCTAAGCAGAGACTGGCGAGAATCACTTTCATGGAAAGGGCCTGCCAAGCTTCCAAAAAACTACGAGTTGCCTGAAATCTCAGCACACACTTTTTCACCCAATCTTGATGAAACTTTCAGGTAATGATCAGTACACCGATCCCACTTGGCTCGCCAAATTTCGTTCTTCTAGGTGAAACCGTTCGTTGGCAGTAACCGGTTTCATTTTGAGGTTTCACTCTGTTTTCTCCTATAGGGATACATGTATGTGGAACTCTAAATATAACACGGTTTGTGATAGCGCTTTGAAACGTGACACAATAAAGCAGTTTCAAGTTCTATCTCTATGGTTTGTTTGCTGTTGATGTAGCCCTAAGCAGAGACTGGCGAGAATCACTTTCATGGAAAGGGCCTGCCAAGCTTCCAAAAAACTACGAGTTGCCTGAAATCTCAGCACACACTTTTTCACCCAATCTTGATGAAACTTTCAGGTAATGATCAGTACACCAATCCCACTTGGCTCGCCAAATTTCGTTCTTCTAGGTGAAACCGTTCGTTGGCAGTAACCGGTTTCATTTTGAGGTTTCACTCTGTTTTCTCCAATAGGGATACATGTATTTGGAACTCTAAATCAAACACGGTTTGTGCTAGCTCTTTGAAACTTGACACCAAAAAGCAGTTTCAAGTTCTATCTCTATGGTTTGTTTGCTGTTGATGTAGCCCTAAGCAGAGACTGGCGAGAATCACTTTCATGGAAAGGGCTGCCAAGCTTCCAAAAAACTACGAGTTGCCTGACATCTCAGCACACACTTTTTCACCCAATCTTGATGAAACTTTCAGGTAATGATCAGTAAACCAATTCCACTTGGCTCACCAAATTTCGTTCTTCTAGGTGAAACCGTTCCTTGGCAGTAACCGGTTTCATTTTGAGGTTTCACTCTGTTTTCTCCTATAGGGATACATGTATTTGGAACTCTAAATCAAACACGGTTTGTGCTAGCTCTTTGAAACTTGACACAATAAAGCACTTTCAAGTTCTATCTCTATGGTTTGTTTGCTGTTGATGTAGCCCTAACCACAGACTGGCGAGAATCACTTTCATGGAAAGGGCCTGCCAAGCTTACAAAAAAATACGAGTTGCCTGAAATCTCAGCACACACTTTTTCACCCAATCTTGATGAAACTTTCAGGTAATGATCAGTACACCAATCCCACTTGATTCGCCAAATCTCGTTCCTCTAGGTGAAACCGTTCGTTGGCAGTAACAGGTTTCATTTTGAGGTTTCACTCTGTTTTCTCCTATAGGGATACATGTATTTGGAACTCTAAATCAAACACGGTTTGTGCTAGCTCTTTGAAACCTGACACAATAAAGCAGTTTCAAGTTCTATCTCTATGGTTTGTTTGCTGTTGATGTAGCCCTAAGCAGAGACTGGCGAGAATCACTTTCATGGAAAGGGCCTGCCAAGCTTCCAAAAATCTACGAGTTGCCTGAAATCTCAGCACACACTCTTTCACCCAATCTTGATGAAACTTTCAGGTAATGGTCAGTACACCAATCCCACTTGGCTCGCCAAATCTCGTTCTTCTAGGTAAAACCGTTCGTTGGCAGTAACCGGTTTCATTTTGAGGTTTCACTCTGTTTTCTCCTATAGGGATACATGTATTTGGAACTCTAAATCAAACACGGTTTGTGCTATCTCTTTGAAACTTGACACAATAAAGCAGTTTCAAGTTCAATCTCTATGGTTTGTTTGCTGTTGATGTAGCCCTAAGCAGAGACTGGCGAGAATCACTTTCATGGAAAGGGCCTGCCAAGCTTCCAAAAAACTACGAGTTGCCTGAAATCTCAGCACACACTTTTTCACCCAATCTTGATGAAACTTTCAGGTAATGATCAGTACACCAATCCACTTGTCTTGCCAAATTTCGTTCTTCTAGGTGAAACCGTTCGTTGGCAGTAACCGGTTTCATTTTGAGGTTTCACTCTGTTTTCTCCTATAGGGATACATGTATTTGTAACTCTAAATCAAACACGGTTTGTGCTAGCTCTTTGAAACTTGACACAATAAAGCAGTTTCAAGTTCTATCTCTATGGTTTGTTTGCTGTTGATGTAGCCCTAACCACAGACTGGCGAGAATCACTTTCATGGAAAGGGCCTGCCAAGCTTACAAAAAAATACGAGTTGCCTGAAATCTCAGCACACACTTTTTCACCCAATCTTGATGAAACTTTCAGGTAATGATCAGTACACCAATCCCACTTGATTCGCCAAATCTCGTTCCTCTAGGTGAAACTGTTCGTTGGCAGTAACCGGTTTCATTTTGAGGTTTCACTCTGTTTTCTCCTATAGGCATACATGTATTTGGAACTCTAAATCAAACACGGTTTGTGCTAGCTCTTTGAAACTTGACACAATAAAGCAGTTTCAAGTTCTATCTCTATGGTTTGTTTGCTGTTGATGTAGCCCTAAGCAGAGACTGGCGAGAATCACTTTCATGGAAAGGGCCTGCCAAGCTTCCAAAAAACTACGAGTTGCCTGAAATCTCAGCACACACTTTTTCACCCAATCTTGATGAAACTTTCAGGTAATGATCAGTACACCAATCCCACTTGGCTCGCCAAATTTCGTTCTTTTAGGTGAAACCGTTCGTTGGCAGTAACCGGTTTCATTTTGAGGTTTCACTCTGTTTTCTCCTATAGGGATACATGTATTTGGAACTCTAAATCAAACACGGTTTGTGCTAGCTCTTTGAAACTTGACACCATAAAGCAGTTTCAAGTTCTATCTCTATGGTTTGTTTGCTGTTGATGTAGCCCTAAGCAGAGACTGGCGAGAATCACTTTCATGGAAAGGGTAGGCCAAGCTTCCAAAAAACTACGAGTTGCCTGAAATCTCCGCACACACTTTTTCACCCAATCTTGATGAAACTTTCAGATAATGATCAGTACACCAATCCCACTTGGCTCGCCAAATTTCGTTATTCTAGGTGAAACCGTTCGTTGGCAGTAACCGGTTTCATTTTGAGGTTTCACTCTGTTTTCTCCTATAGGGATACATGTATTTGGAACTCTAAATCAAACACGGTTTGTGCTAGCTCTTTGAAACTTGACACAATAAAGCAGCTTCAAGTTCTATCTCTATGGTTTGTTTGCTGTTGATGTAGCCCTAAGCAGAGACTGGCGAGAATCACTTTCATGGAAAGGGCCTGCCAAGCTTCCAAAAAACTACGAGTTGCCTGAAATCTCAGCACACACTTTTTCACCCAATCTTGATGAAACTTTCAGGTAATGATCAGTACACCGATCCCACTTGGCTCGCCAAATTTCGTTCTTCTAGGTGAAACCGTTCGTTGGCAGTAACCGGTTTCATTTTGAGGTTTCACTCTGTTTTCTCCTATAGGGATACATGTATGTGGAACTCTAAATATAACACGGTTTGTGATAGCGCTTTGAAACGTGACACAATAAAGCAGTTTCAAGTTCTATCTCTATGGTTTGTTTGCTGTTGATGTAGCCCTAAGCAGAGACTGGCGAGAATCACTTTCATGGAAAGGGCCTGCCAAGCTTCCAAAAAACTACGAGTTGCCTGAAATCTCAGCACACACTTTTTCACCCAATCTTGATGAAACTTTCAGGTAATGATCAGTACACCAATCCCACTTGGCTCGCCAAATTTCGTTCTTCTAGGTGAAACCGTTCGTTGGCAGTAACCGGTTTCATTTTGAGGTTTCACTCTGTTTTCTCCAATAGGGATACATGTATTTGGAACTCTAAATCAAACACGGTTTGTGCTAGCTCTTTGAAACTTGACACCAAAAAGCAGTTTCAAGTTCTATCTCTATGGTTTGTTTGCTGTTGATGTAGCCCTAAGCAGAGACTGGCGAGAATCACTTTCATGGAAAGGGCTGCCAAGCTTCCAAAAAACTACGAGTTGCCTGACATCTCAGCACACACTTTTTCACCCAATCTTGATGAAACTTTCAGGTAATGATCAGTAAACCAATTCCACTTGGCTCACCAAATTTCGTTCTTCTAGGTGAAACCGTTCCTTGGGCAGTAACCGGTTTCATTTTGAGGTTTCACTCTGTTTTCTCCAATAGGGATACATATGTATTTGGAACTCTAAATCAAACACGGTTTGTGCTAGCTCTTTGAAACTTGACACAATAAAGCAGTTTCAAGTTCCTAATCTCTATGGTTTGTTTGCTGTTGATGTAGCCCTAACCACAGACTGGCGAGAATCACTTTCATGGAAAGGGCCTGCCAAGCTTACAAAAAAATACGAGTTGCCTGAAATCTCAGCACACACTTTTTCACCCAATCTTGATGAAACTTTCAGGTAATGATCAGTACACCAATCCCACTTGATTCGCCAAATCTCGTTCCTCTAGGTTGAAACCGTTCGTTGGCAGTAACAGGTTTCATTTGAGGTTTCACTCTGTTTTCTCCTATAGGGATACATGTATTTGGAACTCTAAATCAAACACGGTTTGTGCTAGCTCTTTGAAACCTGACACAATAAAGCAGTTTCAAGTTCTATCTCTATGGTTTGTTTGCTGTTGATGTAGCCCTAAGCAGAGACTGGCGAGAATCACTTTCATGGAAAGGGCGCCTGCCAAGCTTCCAAAAATCTTACGAGTTTCTCAGCACACACTCTTTCACCCAATCTTGATGAAACTTTCAGGTAATGGTCAGTACACCAATCCCACTTGGCTCGCCAAATCTCGTTCTTCTAGGTAAAACCGTTCGTTGGCAGTAACCGGTTTCATTTTGAGGTTTCACTCTGTTTTCTCCTATAGGGATACATGTATTTGGAACTCTAAATCAAACACGGTTTGTGCTATCTCTTTGAAACTTGACACAATAAGCAGTTTCAAGTTCAATCTCTATGGTTTGTTTGCTGTTGATGTAGCCCTAAGCAGAGACTGGCGAGAATCACTTTCATGGAAAGGGCCTGCCAAGCTTCCAAAAAACTACGAGTTGCCTGAAATCTCAGCACACACTTTTTCACCCAATCTTGATGAAACATTCAGGTAATGATCAGTACACCAATCCCACTTGTCTTGCCAAATTTCGTTCTTCTAGGTGAAACCGTTCGTTGGCAGTAACCGGTTTCATTTTTGAGGTTTCACTCTGTTTTCTCCTATAGGGATACATGTATTTGTAACTCTAAATCAAACACGGTTTGTGCTAGCTCTTTGAAACTTGACACAATAAAGCAGTTTCAAGTTCTATCTCTATGGTTTGTTTGCTGTTGATGTAGCCCTAACCACAGACTGGCGAGAATCACTTTCATGGAAAGGGCCTGCCAAGCTTACAAAAAAATACGAGTTGCCTGAAATCTCAGCACACACTTTTTCACCCAATCTTGATGAAACTTTCAGGTAATGATCAGTACACCAATCCCACTTGATTCGCCAAATCTCGTTCCTCTAGGTGAAACTGTTCGTTGGCAGTAACCGGTTTCATTTTGAGGTTTCACTCTGTTTTCTCCTATAGGCATACATGTATTTGGAACTCTAAATCAAACACGGTTTGTGCTAGCTCTTTGAAACTTGACACAATAAAGCAGTTTCAAGTTCTATCTCTATGGTTTGTTTGCTGTTGATGTAGCCCTAAGCAGAGACTGGCGAGAATCACTTTTCATGGAAAGGGTAGGCCAAGCTTCCAAAAAACTACGAGTTGCCTGAAATCTCCGCACACACTTTTTCACCCAATCTTGATGAAACTTTCAGATAATGATCAGTACACCAATCCCACTTGGCTCGCCAAATTTCGTTCTTCTAGGTGAAACCGTTCGTTGGCAGTAACCGGTTTCATTTTGAGGTTTCACTCTGTTTTCTCCTATAGGGATACATGTATTTGGAACTCTAAATCAAACACGGTTTTTGCTAGCTCTTTGAAACTTGACACAATAAAGCAGTTTCAAGTTCTCTCTCTATGGTTTGTTTGCTGTTGATGTAGCCCTAAGCAGAGACTGGCGAGAATCACTTTCATGGAAAGGGCCTGCCAAGCTTCCAAAAAACTACGAGTTGCCTGAAATCTCAGCACACACTTTTTCACCCAATCTTGATAAAACTTTCAGGTAATGATCAGTACACCAATCCCACTTGGCTCGCCAAATTTCGTTCTTCTAGGTGAAACGTTCGTTGGCAGTAACGGGTTTCATTTTGAGGTTTCACTCTGTTTTCTCCAATAGGGATACAAGTATTTGGAACTCTAAATCAAACACGGTTTGTGCTAGCTCTTTGAAACTTGACACCAAAAAGCAGTTTCAAGTTCTATCTCTATGGTTTGTTTGCTGTTGATGTAGCCCTAAGCAGAGACTGGCGAGAATCACTTTCATGGAAAGGGCCTGCCAAGCTTCCAAAAAACTACGAGTTGCCTGACATCTCAGCACACACTTTTTCACCCAATCTTGATGAAACTTTCAGGTAATGATCAGTACACCAATCCCACTTGGCTCGCCAAATTTCGTTCTTCTAGGTGAAACCGTTCGTTGGCAGTAACCGGTTGCATTTTGAGGTTTCACTCTGTTTTCTCCTATAGGGATACATGTATTTGGAACTCTAAATCAAACACGGTTTGTGCTAGCTCTTTGAAACTTGACACAATAAAGCAGTTTCAAGTTCTATCTCTATGGTTTGTTTGCTGTTGATGTAGCCCTAAGCAGAGACTGGCGAGAATCACTTTCATGGAAAGGGCCTGCCAAGCTTCCAAAAAACTACGAGTTGCCTGAAATCTCAGCACACACTTTTTCACCCAATCTTGATGAAACTTTCAGGTAATGATCAGTACACCAATCCCACTTGGCTGACAAATTTCGTTCTTCTAGGTGAAACCGTTCGTTGGCAGTGACAGGTTTCATTTTGAGGTTTCACTCTGTTTTCTCCTATAGGGATACATGTATTTGGAACTCTAAATCAAACACGGGTTGTGCTAGCTCTTTGAAACCTGACACAATAAAGCAGTTTCAAGTTCTATCTCTATGGTTTGTTTGCTGTTGATGTAGCCCTAAGCAGAGACTGGCGAGAATCACTTTCATGGAAAGGGCCTGCCAAGCTTCCAAAAATCTACGAGTTGCCTGAAATCTCAGCACACACTCTTTCACCCAATCTTGATGAAACTTTCAGGTAATGGTCAGTACACCAATCCCACTTGGCTTGCCAAATATCGTTCTTCTAGGTAAAACCGTTCGTTGGCAGTAACCGGTTTCATTTTGAGGTTTCACTCTGTTTTCTCCTATAGGGATACATGTATTTGGAACTCTAAATCAAACACGGTTTGTGCTATCTCTTTGAAACTTGACACAATAAAGCAGTTTCAAGTTCAATCTCTATGGTTTGTTTGCTGTTGATGTAGCCCTAAGCAGAGACTGGCGAGAATCACTTTCATGGAAAGGGCCTGCCAAGCTTCCAAAAAACTACGAGTTGCCTGAAATCTCAGCACACACTTTTTCACCCAATCTTGATGAAACTTTCAGGTAATGATCAGTACACCAATCCCACTTGGCTCGCCAAATTTCGTTCTTCTAGGTGAAACCGTTCGTTGGCAGTAACCGGTTTCATTTTGAGGTTTCACTCTGTTTTCTCCTATAGGGATACATGTATTTGTAACTCTAAATCAAACACGGTTTGTGCTAGCTCTTTGAAACTTGACACAATAAAGCAGTTTCAAGTTCTATCTCTATGGTTTGTTTGCTGTTGATGTAGCCCTAACCACAGACTGGCGAGAATCACTTTCATGGAAAGGGCCTGCCAAGCTTCCAAAAAACTACGAGTTGCCTGAAATCTCAGCACACACTTTTTCACCCAATCTTGATGAAACTTTCAGGTAATGATGAGTACACCAATCCCACTTGGCTCGCCAAATTTCGTTCTTTTAGGTGAAACCGTTCGTTGGCAGTAACCGGTTTCATTTTGAGGTTTCACTCTGTTTTCTCCAATAGGGATACATGTATTTGGAACTCTAAATCAAACACGGTTTGTGCTAGCTCTTTGAAACTTGACACCATAAAGCAGTTTCAAGTTCTATCTCTATGGTTTGTTTGCTGTTGATGTAGCCCTAAGCAGAGACTGGCGAGAATCACTTTCATGGAAAGGGCCTGCCAAGCTTCTAAAAAACTACGAGTTGCCTGAAATCTCAGCACACTTTTTCACCCAATCTTGATGAAACTTTCAGGTAATGATCAGTACACCAATCCCACTTGGCTCGCCAAATTTCCTTCTTCTAGGTGAAACCGTTCGTTGGCAGTAACCGGTTTCATTTTGAGGTTTCACTCTTTTTTCTCCTATAGGGATACATGTATTTGGAACTCTAAATCAAACACGGTTTGTGCTAGCTCTTTGAAACTTGACACAATAAAGCAGTTTCAAGTTCTATCTCTATGGTTTGTTTGCTGTTGATGTAGCCCTAACCACAGACTGGCGAGAATCACTTTCATGGAAAGGGCCTGCCAAGCTTCCAAAAACTACGAGTTGCCTGAAATCTCAGCACACACTTTTTCACCCAATCTTGATAAAACTTTCAGGTAATGATCAGGACACCAATTCCACTTGGCTCGCCAAATTTCGTTCTTCTAGGTGAAACCGTTCGTTGGCAGTAACCGGTTTCATTTTGAGGTTTCACTCTGTTTTCTCCTATAGGGATACATGTATGTGGAACTCTAAATCAAACACGGTTTGTGCTAGCTCTTTGAAACTTGACACCATAAAGCAGTTTCAAGTTCTATCTCTATGGTTTGTTTGCTGTTGATGTAGCCCTAAGCAGAGACTGGCGAGAATCACTTTCATGGAAAGGGCCTGCCAAGCTTCCAAAAAACTACGAGTTGCCTGAAATCTCAGCACACACTTTTCCACCCAATCTTGATGAAACTTTCAGGTAATGATCAGTACACCAATCCCACTTGGCACGCCAAATTTCGTTCTTCTAGGTGAAACCGTTCGTTGGCAGTAACCGGTTTCATTTTGAGGTTTCACTCTGTTTTCTCCTATAGAAATACATGTATTTGGAACTCTAAATCAAACTGGGTTTGTGCTAGCTCTTTGAAACTTGACACCATAAAGCAGTTTCAAGTTCTATCTCTATGGTTTGTTTGCTGTTGATGTAGCCCTAAGCAGAGACTGGCGAGAATCACTTTCATGGAAATGGCCTGCCAAGCTTCCAAAAAACTACGAGTTGCCTGAAATCTCAGCACACACTTTTTCACCCAAACTTGATGAAACTTTCAGGTAATGATCAGTACACCAATCCCACTTGGCTCGCCAAATTTCGTTCTTCTAGGTGAAACCGTTCGTTGGCAGTAACCGGTTTCATTTTGAGGTTTCACTCTGTTTTCTCCTATGGGGATACATGTATTTGGAACTCTAAATCAAACACGGTTTGTGCTAGCTCTTTGAAACTTGACACAATAAAGCAGTTTCAAGTTCTATCTCTATGGTTTGTTTGCTGTTGATGTAGCCCTAACCACAGACTGGCGAGAATCACTTTCATGGAAAGGGCCTGCCAAGCTTCCAAAAAACTACGAGTTGCCTGAAATCTCAGCACACACTTTTTCACCCAATCTTGATGAAACTTTCAGGTAATGATCAGTACACCAATCCCACTTGGCTCACCAAATCTCGATCTTCTAGGTGAAACCGTTCGTTGGCAGTAACCGGTTTCATTTTGAGGTTTCACTCTGTTTTCTCCTATAGGCATACATGTATTTGGAACTCTAAATCAAACACGGTTTGTGCTAGCTCTTTGAAACTTGACACAATAAAGCAGTTTCAAGTGCAATCTCTATGGTTTGTTTGCTGTTGATGTAGCCCTAAGCAGAGACTGGCGAGAATCACTTTCATGGAAAGGGCCTGCCAAGCTTCCAAAAAACTACGAGTTGCCTGAAATCTCAGCACACACTTTTTCACCCAATATTGATGAAACTTTCAGGTAATGATCAGTACACCAATCCCACTTGGCTCGCCAAATTTCGTTCTTCTAGGAGAAACCCTTCGTTGGCAGTAACCGGTTTCATTTTGAGGTTTCACTCTGTTTTCTCCTATAGGGATACATGTATTTGGAACTCTAAATCAAACACGGTTTGTGCTAGCTCTTTGAAACTTGACACAATTAAGCAGTTTCAAGTTCTATCTCTATGGTTTGTTTGCTGTTGATGTAGCCCTAACCACAGACTGGCGAGAATCACTTTCATGGAAAGGGCCTGCCAAGCTTCCAAAAAACTACGAGTTGCCTGAAATCTCAGCACACACTTTTTCACCCAATCTTGATGAAACTTTCAGGTAATGATCAGTACACCAATCCCACTTGGCTCCCCAAATTTCATTCTTCTAGGTGAAACCGTTCCTTGGCAGTAACCGGTTTCATTTTGAGGTTTCACTCTGTTTTCTCCTATAGGGATACATGTATTTGGAACTCTAAATCAAACACGGTTTGTGCTAGCTCTTTGAAACTTGACACAATAAAGCAGTTTCAAGTGCAATCTCTATGGTTTGTTTGCTGTTGATGTATCCCTAAGCAGAGACTGGCGAGAATCACTTTCATGGAAAGGGCCTGCCAAGCTTCCAAAAAACTACGAGTTGCCTGAAATCTCAGCACACACTTTTTCACCCAATCTTGATGAAACTTTCAGGTAATGATCAGTACACCAATCCCACTTGGCTCGCCAAATTTCGTTCTTCTAGGAGAAACCGTTCGTTGGCAGTAACCGGTTTCATTTTGAGGTTTCACTCTGTTTTCTCCTATAGGGATACATGTATTTGGAACTCTAAATCAAACACGGTTTGTGCTAGCTCTTTGAAACTTGACACAATTAAGCAGTTTCAAGTTCTATCTCTATGGTTTGTTTGCTGTTGATGTAGCCCTAACCACAGACTGGCGAGAATCACTTTCATGGAAAGGGCCTGCCAAGCTTCCAAAAAACTACGAGTTGCCTGAAATCTCAGCACACACTTTTTCACCCAATCTTGATGAAACTTTCAGGTAATGATCAGTACACCAATCCCACTTGGCTCCCCAAATTTCATTCTTCTAGGTGAAACCGTTCCTTGGCAGTAACCGGTTTCATTTTGAGGTTTCACTCTGTTTTCTCCTATAGGGATACATGTATTTGGAACTCTAAATCAAACACGGTTTGTGCTAGCTCTTTGAAACTTGACACAATAAAGCAGTTTCAAGATCTATCTCTATGGTTTGTTTGCTGTTGATGTAACCCTAAGCAGAGACTGGCGAGAATCACTTTCATGGAAATGGCCTGCCAAGCTTCCAAAAAACTACGAGTTGCCTCAAATCTCAGCACACACTTTTTCACCCAATCTTGATGAAACTTTCAGGTAATGATCAGTACACCAATCCCACTTGGCTCGCCAAATTTTGTTCTTCTAGGTGAAACCGTTCGTTGGCAGTAACCGGTTTCATTTTGAGGTTTCACTCTGTTTTCTTCTATAGGGATACATGTATTATGAACTCTAAATCAAACAGGGTTTGTGCTAGCTCTTTGAAACTTGACACCATAAAGCAGTTTCAAGTTCTATCTCTATGGTTTGTTTGCTGTTGATGTAGCCCTAAGCAGAGACTGGCGAGAATCACTTTCATGGAAAGGGCCTGCCAAGCTTCCAAAAAACTACGAGTTGCCTGAAATCTCAGCACACACTTTTTCACCAAAACTTGATGAAACTTTCAGGTAATGATCAGTACACCAATCCCACTTGGCTCGCCAAATTTCGTTCTTCTAGGTGAAACTGTTCGTTGGCAGTAACAGGTTTCATTTTGAGGTTTCACTCTGTTTTCTCCTATAGAAATACATGTATTTGGAACTCTAAATCAAACTCGGTTTGTGCTAGCTCTTTGAAACTTGACACAGTAAAGCAGTTTCAAGTTCTATCTCTATGGTTTGTTTGCTGTTGATGTAGCCCTAAGCAGAGACTGGCGAGAATAACTTTCATGGAAAGGGCCTGCCAAGCTTCCAAAAAACTACGAGTTGCCTGAAATCTCAGCACACACTTTTTCACCCAATCTTGATGAAACTTTCAGGTAATGATGAGTACACCAATCCCACTTGGCTCGCCAAATTTCGTTCTTCTAGGTGAAACCGTTCCTTGGCAGGAACCGGTTTCATTTTGAGGTTTCACTCTGTTTTCTCCTATAGGGATACATGTATTTGGAACTCTAAATCAAACAGGGTTTGTGCTAGCTCTTTCAAACTTGACACCATAAAGCAGTTTCAAGTTCGATCTCTATGGTTTGTTTGCTGTTGATGTAGCCCTAACCACAGACTGGCGAGAATCACTTTCATGGAAAGGGCCTGCCAAGCTTACAAAAAAATACGAGTTGCCTGAAATCTCAGCACACACTTTTTCACCCAATCTTGATGAAACTTTCAGGTAATGATCAGTACACCAATCCCACTTGATTCGCCAAATCTCGTTCTTCTAGGTTAAACCGTTCGTTGGCAGTAACCGGTTTCATTTTGAGGTTTCACTCTTTTTTCTCCTATAGGGATACATGTATTTGGAACTCTAAATCAAACACGGTTTGTGCTAGCTCTTTGAAACTTGACACCATAAAGCAGTTTCAAGTTCTATCTCTATGGTTTGTTTGCTGTTGATGTAGCCCTAAGCAGAGACTGGCGAGAATCACTTTCATGGAAAGGGCCTGCCAAGCTTCTAAAAAACTACGAGTTGCCTGAAATCTCAGCACACTTTTTCACCCAATCTTGATGAAACTTTCAGGTAATGATCAGTACACCAATCCCACTTGGCTCGCCAAATTTCCTTCTTCTAGGTGAAACCGTTCGTTGGCAGTAACCGGTTTCATTTTGAGGTTTCACTCTGTTTTCTCCTATAGGGATACATGTATTTGGAACTCTAAATCAAACACGGTTTGTGCTAGCTCTTTGAAACTTGACACAATAAAGCAGTTTCAAGTTCTATCTCTATGGTTTGTTTGCTGTTGATGTAGCCCTAACCACAGACTGGCGAGAATCACTTTCATGGAAAGGGCCTGCCAAGCTTCCAAAAAACTACGAGTTGCCTGACATCTCAGCACACACTTTTTCACCCAATCTTGATAAAACTTTCAGGTAATGATCAGGACACCAATTCCACTTGGCTCGCCAAATTTCGTTCTTCTAGGTGAAACCGTTCGTTGGCAGTAACCGGTTTCATTTTGAGGTTTCACTCTGTTTTCTCCTATAGGGATACATGTATGTGGAACTCTAAATCAAACACGGTTTGTGCTAGCTCTTTGAAACTTGACACCATAAAGCAGTTTCAAGTTCTATCTCTATGGTTTGTTTGCTGTTGATGTAGCCCTAAGCAGAGACTGGCGAGAATCACTTTCATGGAAAGGGCCTGCCAAGCTTCCAAAAAACTACGAGTTGCCTGAAATCTCAGCACACACTTTTCCACCCAATCTTGATGAAACTTTCAGGTAATGATCAGTACACCAATCCCACTTGGCACGCCAAATTTCGTTCTTCTAGGTGAAACCGTTCGTTGGCAGTAACCGGTTTCATTTTGAGGTTTCACTCTGTTTTCTCCTATAGAAATACATGTATTTGGAACTCTAAATCAAACTGGGTTTGTGCTAGCTCTTTGAAACTTGACACCATAAAGCAGTTTCAAGTTCTATCTCTATGGTTTGTTTGCTGTTGATGTAGCCCTAAGCAGAGACTGGCGAGAATCACTTTCATGGAAATGGCCTGCCAAGCTTCCAAAAAACTACGAGTTGCCTGAAATCTCAGCACACACTTTTTCACCCAAACTTGATGAAACTTTCAGGTAATGATCAGTACACCAATCCCACTTGGCTCGCCAAATTTCGTTCTTCTAGGTGAAACCGTTCGTTGGCAGTAACCGGTTTCATTTTGAGGTTTCACTCTGTTTTCTCCTATGGGGATACATGTATTTGGAACTCTAAATCAAACACGGTTTGTGCTAGCTCTTTGAAACTTGACACAATAAAGCAGTTTCAAGTGCAATCTCTATGGTTTGTTTGCTGTTGATGTAGCCCTAAGCAGAGACTGGCGAGAATCACTTTCATGGAAAGGGCCTGCCAAGCTTCCAAAAAACTACGAGTTGCCTGAAATCTCAGCACACACTTTTTCACCCAATCTTGATGAAACTTTCAGGTAATGATCAGTACACCAATCCCACTTGGCTCGCCAAATTTCGTTCTTCTAGGAGAAACCCTTCGTTGGCAGTAACCGGTTTCATTTTGAGGTTTCACTCTGTTTTCTCCTATAGGGATACATGTATTTGGAACTCTAAATCAAACAAGGTTTGTGCTAGCTCTTTGAAACTTGACACAATTAAGCAGTTTCAAGTTCTATCTCTATGGTTTGTTTGCTGTTGATGTAGCCCTAACCACAGACTGGCGAGAATCACTTTCATGGAAAGGGCCTGCCAAGCTTCCAAAAAACTACGAGTTGCCTGAAATCTCAGCACACACTTTTTCACCCAATCTTGATGAAACTTTCAGGTAATGATCAGTACACCAATCCCACTTGGCTCCCCAAATTTCATTCTTCTAGGTGAAACCGTTCCTTGGCAGTAACCGGTTTCATTTTGAGGTTTCACTCTGTTTTCTCCTATAGGGATACATGTATTTGGAACTCTAAATCAAACACGGTTTGTGCTAGCTCTTTGAAACTTGACACAATAAAGCAGTATCAAGATCTATCTCTATGGTTTGTTTGCTGTTGATGTAACCCTAAGCAGAGACTGGCGAGAATCACTTTCATGGAAATGGCCTGCCAAGCTTCCAAAAAACTACGAGTTGCCTCAAATCTCAGCACACACTTTTTCACCCAATCTTGATGAAACTTTCAGGTAATGATCAGTACACCAATCCCACTTGGCTCGCCAAATTTTGTTCTTCTAGGTGAAACCGTTCGTTGGCAGTAACCGGTTTCATTTTGAGGTTTCACTCTGTTTTCTTCTATAGGGATACATGTATTATGAACTCTAAATCAAACAGGGTTTGTGCTAGCTCTTTGAAACTTGACACCATAAAGCAGTTTCAAGTTCTATCTCTATGGTTTGTTTGCTGTTGATGTAGCCCTAAGCAGAGACTGGCGAGAATCACTTTCATGGAAAGGGCCTGCCAAGCTTCCAAAAAACTACGAGTTGCCTGAAATCTCAGCACACACTTTTTCACCAAAACTTGATGAAACTTTCAGGTAATGATCAGTACACCAATCCCACTTGGCTCGCCAAATTTCGTTCTTCTAGGTGAAACTGTTCGTTGGCAGTAACAGGTTTCATTTTGAGGTTTCACTCTGTTTTCTCCTATAGAAATACATGTATTTGGAACTCTAAATCAAACTCGGTTTGTGCTAGCTCTTTGATACTTGACACAGTAAAGCAGTTTCAAGTTCTATCTCTATGGTTTGTTTGCTGTTGATGTAGCCCTAAGCAGAGACTGGCGAGAATAACTTTCATGGAAAGGGCCTGCCAAGCTTCCAAAAAACTACGAGTTGCCTGAAATCTCAGCACACACTTTTTCACCCAATCTTGATGAAACTTTCAGGTAATGATGAGTACACCAATCCCACTTGGCTCGCCAAATTTCGTTCTTCTAGGTGAAACCGTTCCTTGGCAGTAACCGGTTTCATTTTGAGGTTTCACTCTGTTTTCTCCTATAGGGATACATGTATTTGGAACTCTAAATCAAACAGGGTTTGTGCTAGCTCTTTCAAACTTGACACCATAAAGCAGTTTCAAGTTCGATCTCTATGGTTTGTTTGCTGTTGATGTAGCCCTAAGCAGAGACTGGCGAGAATCACTTTCATGGAAAGTGCCCGCCAAGCTTCCAAAAAACTACGAGTTGCCTGAAATCTCAGCACACACTTTTTCACCCAATCTTGATGAAACTTTCAGGTAATGATCAGTACACCAATCCAACTTGGCTCCCCAAATTTCATTCTTCTAGGTGAAACCGTTCCTTGGCAGTAACCGGTTTCATTTTGAGGTTTCACTCTGTTTTCTCCTATAGGGATACATGTATTTGGAACTCTAAATCAAACACGGTTTGTGCTAGCTCTTTGAAACTTGACACAATAAAGCAGTATCAAGATCTATCTCTATGGTTTGTTTGCTGTTGATGTAACCCTAAGCAGAGACTGGCGAGAATCACTTTCATGGAAATGGCCTGCCAAGCTTCCAAAAAACTACGAGTTGCCTCAAATCTCAGCACACACTTTTTCACCCAATCTTGATGAAACTTTCAGGTAATGATCAGTACACCAATCCCACTTGGCTCGCCAAATGTCGTTCTTCTATGTGAAACCGTTCGTTGGCAGTAACCGGTTTCATTTTGAGGTTTCACTCTGTTTTCTTCTATAGGGATACATGTATTATGAACTCTAAATCAAACAGGGTTTGTGCTAGCTCTTTGAAACTTGACACCATAAAGCAGTTTCAAGTTCTATCTCTATGGTTTGTTTGCTGTTGATGTAGCCCTAAGCAGAGACTGGCGAGAATCACTTTCATGGAAAGGGCCTGCCAAGCTTCCAAAAAACTACGAGTTGCCTGAAATCTCAGCACACACTTTTTCACCAAAACTTGATGAAACTTTCAGGTAATGATCAGTACACCAATCCCACTTGGCTCGCCAAATTTCGTTCTTCTAGGTGAAACTGTTCGTTGGGAGTAACAGGTTTCATTTTGAGGTTTCACTCTGTTTTCTCCTATAGAAATACATGTATTTGGAACTCTAAATCAAACTCGGTTTGTGCTAGCTCTTTGATACTTGACACAGTAAAGCAGTTTCAAGTTCTATCTCTATGGTTTGTTTGCTGTTGATGTAGCCCTAAGCAGAGACTGGCGAGAATAACTTTCATGGAAAGGGCCTGCCAAGCTTCCAAAAAACTACGAGTTGCCTGAAATCTCAGCACACACTTTTTCACCCAATCTTGATGAAACTTTCAGGTAATGATGAGTACACCAATCCCACTTGGCTCGCCAAATTTCGTTCTTCTAGGTGAAACCGTTCCTTGGCAGTAACCGGTTTCATTTTGAGGTTTCACTCTGTTTTCTCCTATAGGGATACATGTATTTGGAACTCTAAATCAAACAGGGTTTGTGCTAGCTCTTTCAAACTTGACACCATAAAGCAGTTTCAAGTTCGATCTCTATGGTTTGTTTGCTGTTGATGTAGCCCTAAGCAGAGACTGGCGAGAATCACTTTCATGGAAAGTGCCCGCCAAGCTTCCAAAAAACTACGAGTTGCCTGAAATCTCAGCACACACTTTTTTACCCAATCTTGATGAAACTTTCAGGTAATGATCAGTACACCAATCCCACTTGGCTCGCCAAATTTCGTTCTTCTAGGTGAAAGCGTTCATTGGCAGTAACCGGTTTCATTTTGAGGTTTCACTCTGTTTTCTCCTATAGGGATACATGTATTTGGAACTCTAAATCAAACACGGTTTGTGCTAGCTCTTTGAAACTTGACACCATAAAGCAGTTTCAAGTTCTATCTCTATGGTTTGTTTGCTGTTGATGTAGCCCTAAGCAGAGACTGGCGAGAATCACTTTCATGGAAAGGGCCTGCCAAGCTTCCAAAAAACTACGAGTTGCCTGAAATCTCAGCACACAGTTTTTCACCCAATCTTGATGAAACTTTCAGGTAATGATCAGTACACCAATCCCACTTGGCTCGCCAAATTTCGTTCTTCTAGGTGAAACCGGTCGTTGGCAGTAACCGCGTTCATTTTGAGGTTTCACTCTGTTTTCTCCTATAGGGATACATGTATTTGGAACTCTAAATCAAACTCGGTTTGTGCTAGCTCTTTGAAACTTGACACAGTAAAGCAGTTTCAAGATCTATCTCTATGGTTTGTTTGCTATTGATGTAGCCCTAAGCAGAGACTGGCGAGAATAACTTTCATGGAAAGGGCCTGCCAAGCTTCCAAAAAACTACGAGTTGCCTGAAATCTCAGCACACACTTTTTCACCCAATCTTGATGAAACTTTCAGGTAATGATGAGTACACCAATCCCACTTGGCTCGCCAAATTTCGTTCTTCTAGGTGAAACCGTTCCTTGGCAGTAACCGGTTTCATTTTGAGGTTTCACTCTGTTTTCTCCTATAGGGATACATGTATTTGGAACTCTAAATCAAACACGGTTTGTGCTAGCTCTTTGAAACTTGACACCATAAAGCAGTTTCAAGTTCGATCTCTATGGTTTGTTTGCTGTTGATGTAGCCCTAAGCAGAGACTGGCGAGAATCACTTTCATGGAAAGTGCCCGCCAAGCTTCCAAAAAACTACGAGTTGCCTGAAATCTCAGCACACACTTTTTTACCCAATCTTGATGAAACTTTCAGGTAATGATCAGTACACCAATCCCACTTGGCTCGCCAAATTTCGTTCTTCTAGGTGAAAGCGTTCATTGGCAGTAACCGGTTTCATTTTGAGGTTTCACTCTGTTTTCTCCTATAGGGATACATGTATTTGGAACTCTAAATCAAACACGGTTTGTGCTAGCTCTTTGAAACTTGACACCATAAAGCAGTTTCAAGTTCTATCTCTATGGTTTGTTTGCTGTTGATGTAGCCCTAAGCAGAGACTGGCGAGAATCACTTTCATGGAAAGGGCCTGCCAAGCTTCCAAAAAACTACGAGTTGCCTGAAATCTCAGCACACAGTTTTTCACCCAATCTTGATGAAACTTTCAGGTAATGATCAGTACACCAATCCCACTTGGCTCGCCAAATTTCGTTCTTCTAGGTGAAAGCGTTCATTGGCAGTAACAGGTTTCATTTTGAGGTTTCACTCTGTTTTCTCCTATAAGGATACATGTATTTGGAACTCTAAATCAAACACGGTTTGTGCTAGCTCTTTGAAACTTGACACCATAAAGCAGTTTCAAGTTCTATCTCTATGTTTTGTTTGCTGTTGATGTAGCCCTAAGCAGAGACTGGCGAGAATCACTTTCATGGAAAGGGCCTGCCAAGCTTCCAAAAAACTATGAGTTGCCTGAAATCTCAGGACACACTTTTTCACCCACTCTTGATGAAACTTTCAGGTAATGATCAGTACACCAATCCCACTTGGCTCGCCAAATTTCGTTCTTCTAGTTGAAACTGTTCGTTGGCAGTAACCGGTTTCATTTTGAGGTTTCACTCTGTTTTCTCCTATAGGGATACATGTATTTGGAACTCTAAATCAAACACGGTTTGTGCTAGCTCTTTGAAACTTGACACAATTAAGCAGTTTCAAGTTCTATCTCTATGGTTTGTTTGCTGTTGATGTAGCCCTAAGCAGAGACTGGCGAGAATCACTTTCATGGAAAGGGCCTGCCAAGCTTCCAAAAAACTACGAGTTGCCTGAAATCTCAGCACACACTTTTTCACCCAATCTTGATGAAACTTTCAGGTAATGATCAGTACACCAATCCCACTTGCCTCGCCAAATGTCGTTCTTCTAGGTGAAACCGTTCGTTGGCAGTAACCGGTTTCATTTTGAGGTTTCACTCTGTTTTCTCCTATAGGGATACATGTATTTGGAACTCTAAATAAAACACGGTTTGTGCTAGCTCTTTAAAACTTGACACAATAAAGCAGTTTCAAGTTCTATTTCTATGGTTTGTTTGCTGTTGATGTAGCCCTAAGCAGAGACTGGCGAGAATCACTTTCATGGAAAGGGCCTGCCAAGCTTCCAAAAAACTACGAGTTGCCTGAAATCTCAGCACAAACTTTTTCACCCAATCTTGATTAAACTTTCAGGTAATGATCAGTACACCAATCCCACTTGGCTCGTAAAATTTCCTTCTTCTAGGTGAAACCGTTCGTTGGCAGTAACCGGTTTCATTTTGAGGTTTCACTCTGTTTTCTCCTATAGGGATACATGTATTTGGAACTCTAAATCAAACACGGTTTGTGCTAGCTCTTTGAAACTTGACACAATAAAGCAGTTTCAAGTTCTATCTCTATGGTTTGTTTGCTGTTGATGTAGCCCTAAGCAGAGACTGGCGAGAATCACTTTCATGGAAAGGGCCTGCCAAGCCTCCAAAAAACCACGAGTTGCCTGAAATCTCAGCACACACTTTTTCACCCAATCTTGATGAAACTTTCAGGTAATGATCAGTACACCAATCCCACTTGGCTCGCCAAATCTCGTTCTTCTAGGTTAAACCGTTCGTTGGGAGTAACTGGTTTCATTTTGAGGTTTCACTCTGTTTTCTCCTATAGGGATACTTGTATTTGGAACTCTAAATCAAACACGGTTTGTGCTAGCTCTTTGAAACTTGACACAATAAAGCAGTTTCAAGTTCTATCTCTATGGTTTGTTTGCTGTTGATGTAGCCCTAAGCAGAGACTGGCGAGAATCACTTTCATGGAAAGGGCCTGCCAAGCTTCCAAAAAACTACGAGTTGCCTGAAATCTCAGCACACACTTTTTCACCCAATCTTGATGAAACTTTCAGGTAATGATCAGTACACCAATCCCACTTGGCTCGCCAAATCTCGTTCTTCTAGGTGAAACCGTTCGTTGGCAGTAACCGGTTTCATTTTGAGGTTTCACTCTGTTTTCTCCTATAGGGATACATGTATTTGGAACTCTAAATCAAACACGGTTTGTGCTAGCTCTTTGAAACTTGACACAATAAAGCAGTTTCAAGTTCTATCTCTATGGTTTTTTTGCTGTTGATGTAGCCCTAAGCAGAGACTGGCGAGAATCACTTTCATGGAAAGGGCCTGCCAAGCTTCCAAAAAACTACGAGTTGCCTGAAATCTCAGCACACACTTTTTCACCCAATCTTGATGAAACTTTCAGGTAATGATCAGTACACCAATCCCACTTGGCTCACCAAATCTCGTTCTTCTAGGTGAAACCGTTCGTTGGCAGTAACCGGTTTCATTTTGAGGTTTCACTCTGTTTTCTCCTATAGAGATACATGTATTTGAAACTCTAAATCAAACAAGGTTTGTGCTAGCTCTTTGAAATTGACACCATAAAGCAGTTTCAAGTTCTATCTCTATGGTTTGTTTGCTGTTGATGTAGCCCTAAGCAGAGACTGGCGAGAATCACTTTCATGGAAAGGGCCTGCCAAGCTTCCAAAAAACTACGAGTTGCCTGAAATCTCAGCACACACTTTTTCAACCAATCTTGATGAAACTTTCAGGTAATGATCAGTACACCAATCCCACTTGGCTCGCCAAATTTCGTTCTTCTAGGTTAAACCGTTCATTGGCAGTAACCGGTTTCATTTTGAGGATTCACTCTGTTTTCTCCTATAGGGATACATGTATTTGGAACTCTAAATCAAACACGGTTTGTGCTAGCTCTTTGAAACTTGACACCATAAAGCAGTTTCAAGTTCTATCTCTATGGTTTGTTTGCTGTTGATGTAGCCCTAAGCAGAGACTGGCGAGAATCACTTTCCTGGAAAGGGCCTGCCAACCTTCCTAAAAACTACGAGTTGCCTGAAATCTCAGCACACACTTTTTCACCCAATCTTGATGAAACTTTCAGGTAATGATCAGTACACCAATCCCACTTGGCTCGCCAAATGTCGTTCTTCTAGGTTAAACCGTTCGTTGGCAGTAACCGGTTTCATTTTGAGGTTTCACTCTGTTTTCTCCTATAGGGATACATGTATTTGGAACTCTAAATCAAACACGGTTTGTGCTAGCTCTTTGAAACTTGACACAATAAAGCAGTTTCAAGTTCTATCTCTATGGTTTGTTTGCTGTTGATGTAGCCCTAAGCAGAGACTGGCGAGAATCACTTTCATGGAAAGGGCCTGCCAAGCTTCCAAAAAACTACGAGTTGCCTGAAATCTCAGCACACACTTTTTCACCCAATCATGATGAAACTTTCAGAAAATGATCAGTACACCAATCCCACTTGGCTCGCCAAATTTCGTTTTTCTAGGTGAAACCGTTCGTTGTCAGTAACCGGTTTCATTTTGAGGTTTCACTCTGTTTTCTCCTATAGGGATACATGTATTTGGAACTCTAAATCAAACACGGTTTGTGCTAGCTCTTTGAAACTTGACACCATGAAGCAGTTTCAAGTTCTATCTCTATGGTTTGTTTGCTGTTGATGTAGCCCTAAGCAGAGACTGGCGAGAATCACTTTCATGGAAAGGGCCTGCCAAGCTTCCAAAAAACTACGAGTTGCCTGAAATCTCAGCACACACTTTTTCACTCAATCTTGATGAAACTTTCAGGTAATGATCAGTACACCAATCCCACTTGGCTCGCCAAATTTCGTTCTTCTGTGTGAAACCATTCATTGGCAGTAACCCGTTTCATTTTGAGGTTTCACTCTGTTTTCTCCTATAGGGATACATGTATTTGGAACTCTAAATCAGACACGGTTTGTGCTAGCTCTTTGAAACTTGACACAATAAAGCAGTTTCAAGTTCTATCTCTATGGTTTGTTTGCTGTTGATGTAGCCCTAAGCAGAGACTGGCGAGAATCACTTTCATGGAAAGGGCCTGCCAAGCTTCCAAAAAACTACGAGTTGCCTGAAATCTCAGCACACACTTTTTCACCCAATCTTGATGAAACTTTCAGGTAATGATCAGTACACCAATCCCACTTGGGTCGCCAAATGTCGTTCTTCTAGGTGAAACCGTTCGTTGGCAGTAACCGGTTTCATTTTGAGGTTTCACTCTGTTTTCTCCTATAGGGATACATGCATTTGGAACTCTAAATCAAACACGGTTTGTGCTAGCTCTTTGAAACTTGACACAATAAAGCAGTTTCAAGTTCTATCTCTATGGTTTGTTTGCTGTTGATGTAGCCCTAAGCAGAGACTGGCGAGAATCACTTTCATGGAAAGGGCCTGCCAAACTTCCAAAAAACTATGAGTTGCCTGAAATCTCAGCACACACTTTTTCACTCAATCTTGATGAAACTTTCAGGTAATGATCAGTACACCAATCCCACTTGGCTCGCCAAATTTCGTTCTTCTAGGTTAAACCATTCGTTGGCAGTAACCCGTTTCATTTTGAGGATTCACTCTGTTTTCTCCTATAGGGATACATGTATTTGGAACTCTAAATCAAACACGGTTTGTGCTAGCTCTTTGAAACTTGACACAATAAAGCAGTTTCAAGTTCTATCTCTATGGTTTGTTTGCTGTTGATGTAGCCCTAAGCAGAGACTGGCGAGAATCACTTTCATGGAAAGGGCCTGCCAAGCTTCCAAAAAACTACGAGTTGCCTGAAATCTCAGCACACACTTTTTCACCCAATCTTGATGAAACTTTCAGGTAATAATCAGAACACCAATCACACTTGGCTCGCCAAATTTCGTTCTTCTAGGTTAAACCGTTCGTTGGCAGTAACCGGTTTCATTTTGAGGTTTCACTCTGTTTTCTCCTATAGGGATACATGTATTTGGAACTCTAAATCAAACACGGTTTGTGCTAGCTCTTTGAAACTTGACACAATAAAGCAGTTTCAAGTTCTATCTCTATGGTTTGTTTGCTGTTGATGTAGCCCTAAGCAGAGACTGGCGAGAATCACTTTCATGGAAAGGGCCTGCCAAGCTTCCAAAAAACTACGAGTTTCCGGAAATCTCAGCACACACTTTTTCACCCAATGTTGATGAAACTTTCAGGTGATGATCAGTACACCAATCCCACTTGGCTCGCCAAATTTCGTTCTTCTAGGTGAAACCGTTCGTTGGCAGTTACCGGTTTCATTTTGAGGTTTCACTCTGTTTTCTCCTATAGGGATACATGTATTTGGAACTCTAAATCAAACACGGTTTGTGCTAGCTCTTTGAAACTTGACACAATAAAGCAGTTTCAAGTTCTATCTCTATGGTTTGTTTGCTGTTGTTGTAGCCCTAAGCAGAGACTGGCGAGAATCACTTTCATGGAAAGAACCTGCCAAGCTTCCAAAAAACTACGAGTTGCCTGAAATCTCAGCACACACTTTTTCACCCAATCTTGATGAAACTTTCAGGTAATGATCAGTACAACAATCCCACTTGGCTCGCCAAATCTCGTTCTTCTAGGTGAAACCGTTCGTTGGCAGTAACCGGTTTCATTTTGAGGTTTCACTCTGTTTTCTCCTATAGGGATACATGTATTTGGAACACTAAATAAAACACGGTTTGTGCTAGCTCTTTAAAACTTGACACAATAAAGCAGTTTCAAGTTCTATCTCTATGGTTTGTTTGCTGTTGATGTAGCCCTAAGCAGAGACTGGCGAGAATCACTTTCATGGAAAGGGCCTGCCAAGCTTCCAAAAAACTACGAGTTGCCTGAAATCTCAGCACACACTTTTTCACCCAATCTTTATGAAACTTTCAGGAAATGATCAGTACACCAATCCCACTTGGCTCGCCAAATTTCGTTCTTCTAGGTGAAACCGTTCGTTGGCAGTAACCAGTTTCATTTTGAGGTTTCACTCTGTTTTCTCCTATAGGGATACATGTATTTGGAACTCTAAATCAAACACGGTTTGTGCTAGCTCTTTGAAACTTGACACAATAAAGCAGTTTTAAGTTCTATCTCTATGGTTTGTTTGCTGTTGATGTAGCCCTAAGCAGAGACTGGCGAGAATCACTTTCATGGAAAGGGCCTGCCAAGCTTCCAAAAAACTACGAGTTGCCTGAAATCTCAGCACACACTTTTTCACCCAATCATGATGAAACTTTCAGGTAATGATCAGAACACCAATCACATTTGGCTCGCCAAATTTCGTTCTTCTAGGTTAAACCGTTCGTTGGCAGTAACCGGTTTCATTTTGAGGTTTCACTCTGTTTTCTCCTATAGGGATACATGTATTTGGAACTCTAAATCAAACACGGTTTGTGCTAGCTCTTTGAAACTTGACACAATAAAGCAGTTTCAAGTTCTATCTCTATGGTTTGTTTGCTGTTGTTGTAGCCCTAAGCAGAGACTGGCGAGAATCACTTTCATGGAAAGAACCTGCCAAGCTTCCAAAAAACTACGAGTTGCCTGAAATCTCAGCACACACTTTTTCACCCAATCTTGATGAAACTTTCAGGTAATGATCAGTACACCAATCCCACTTGGCTCGCCAAATGTCGTTCTTCTAGGTGAAACCGTTCGTTGGCAGTAACCGGTTTCATTTTGAGGTTTCACTCTGTTTTCTCCTATAGGGATACATGTATTTGGAACTCTAAATAAAACACGGTTTGTGCTAGCTCTTTAAAACTTGACACAATAAAGCAGTTTCAAGTACTATCTCTATGGTTTGTTTGCTGTTGATGTAGCCCTAAGCAGAGACTGGCGAGAATCACTTTCATGGAAAGGGCCTGCCAAGCTTCCAAAAAACTACGAGTTGCCTGAAATCTCAGCACACACTTTTTCACCCAATCTTTATGAAACTTTCAGGAAATGATCAGTACACCAATCCCACTTGGCTCGCCAAATTTCGTTCTTCTAGGTGAAACTGTTCGTTGGCAGTAACCGGTTTCATTTTGAGGTTTCACTCTGTTTTCTCCTATAGGGATACATGTATTTGGAACTCTAAATCAAACACGGTTTGTGCTAGCTCTTTGAAACTTGACACAATAAAGCAGTTTTAAGTTCTATCTCTATGGTTTGTTTGCTGTTGATGTAGCCCTAAGCAGAGACTGGCGAGAATCACTTTCATGGAAAGGGCCTTCCAAGCTTCCAAAAAACTACGAGTTGCCTGAAATCTCAGCACACACTTTTTCACCCAATCATGATGAAACTTTCAGGTAATGATCAGAACACCAATCACATTTGGCTCGCCAAATTTCGTTCTTCTAGGTTAAACCGTTCGTTGGCAGTAACCGGTTTCATTTTGAGGTTTCACTCTGTTTTCTCCTATAGGGATACATGTATTTGGAACTCTAAATCAAACACGGTTTGTGCTAGCTCTTTGAAACTTGACACCATAAAGCAGTTTCAAGTTCTATCTCTATGGTTTGTTTGCTGTTGATGTAGCCCTAAGCAGAGACTGGCGAGAATCACTTTCATGGTAAGGGCCTGCCAAGCTTCCAAAAAACTACGAGTTGCCTGAAATCTCAGCACACACTTTTTCACCCAATCTTGATGAAACTTTCAGGTAATGATCAGTACACCAATCCCACTTGGGTCGCCAAATGTCGTTCTTCTAGGTGAAACCGTTCGTTGGCAGTAACCGGTTTCATTTTGAGGTTTCACTCTGTTTTCTCCTATAGGGATACATGCATTTGGAACTCTAAATCAAACACGGTTTGTGCTAGCTCTTTGAAACTTGACACAATAAAGCAGTTTCAAGTTCTATCTCTATGGTTTGTTTGCTGTTGATGTAGCCCTAAGCAGAGACTGGCGAGAATCACTTTCATGGAAAGGGCCTGCCAAACTTCCAAAAAACTATGAGTTGCCTGAAATCTCAGCACACACTTTTTCACTCAATCTTGATGAAACTTTCAGGTAATGATCAGTACACCAATCCCACTTGGCTCGCCAAATTTCGTTCTTCTAGGTTAAACCATTCGTTGGCAGTAACCCGTTTCATTTTGAGGATTCACTCTGTTTTCTCCTATAGGGATACATGTATTTGGAACTCTAAATCAAACACGGTTTGTGCTAGCTCTTTGAAACTTGACACAATAAAGCAGTTTCAAGTTCTATCTCTATGGTTTGTTTGCTGTTGATGTAGCCCTAAGCAGAGACTGGCGAGAATCACTTTCATGGAAAGGGCCTGCCAAGCTTCCAAAAAACTACGAGTTGCCTGAAATCTCAGCACACACTTTTTCACCCAATCTTGATGAAACTTTCAGGTAATAATCAGAACACCAATCACACTTGGCTCGCCAAATTTCGTTCTTCTAGGTGAAACCGTTCGTTGGCAGTAACCGGTTTCATTTTTAGGTTTCACTCTGTTTTCTCCTATAGGGATACATGTATTTGGAACTCTAAATCAAACACGGTTTGTGCTAGCTCTTTGAAACTTGACACAATTAAGCAGTTTCAAGTTCTATCTCTATGGTTTGTTTGCTGTTGATGTAGCCCTAACCACAGACTGGCGAGAATCACTTTCATGGAAAGGGCCTGCCAAGCTTCCAAAAAACTACGAGTTGCCTGAAATCTCAGCACACACTTTTTCACCCAATCTTGATGAAACTTTCAGGTAATGATCAGTACACCAATCCCACTTGGCTCCCCAAATTTCATTCTTCTAGGTGAAACCGTTCCTTGGCAGTAACCGGTTTCATTTTGAGGTTTCACTCTGTTTTCTCCTATAGGGATACATGTATTTGGAACTCTAAATCAAACACGGTTTGTGCTAGCTCTTTGAAACTTGACACAATAAAGCAGTTTCAAGATCTATCTCTATGGTTTGTTTGCTGTTGATGTAACCCTAAGCAGAGACTGGCGAGAATCACTTTCATGGAAATGGCCTGCCAAGCTTCCAAAAAACTACGAGTTGCCTCAAATCTCAGCACACACTTTTTCACCCAATCTTGATGAAACTTTCAGGTAATGATCAGTACACCAATCCCACTTGGCTCGCCAAATTTTGTTCTTCTAGGTGAAACCGTTCGTTGGCAGTAACCGGTTTCATTTTGAGGTTTCACTCTGTTTTCTTCTATAGGGATACATGTATTATGAACTCTAAATCAAACAGGGTTTGTGCTAGCTCTTTGAAACTTGACACCATAAAGCAGTTTCAAGTTCTATCTCTATGGTTTGTTTGCTGTTGATGTAGCCCTAAGCAGAGACTGGCGAGAATCACTTTCATGGAAAGGGCCTGCCAAGCTTCCAAAAAACTACGAGTTGCCTGAAATCTCAGCACACACTTTTTCACCAAAACTTGATGAAACTTTCAGGTAATGATCAGTACACCAATCCCACTTGGCTCGCCAAATTTCGTTCTTCTAGGTGAAACTGTTCGTTGGCAGTAACAGGTTTCATTTTGAGGTTTCACTCTGTTTTCTCCTATAGAAATACATGTATTTGGAACTCTAAATCAAACTCGGTTTGTGCTAGCTCTTTGAAACTTGACACAGTAAAGCAGTTTCAAGTTCTATCTCTATGGTTTGTTTGCTGTTGATGTAGCCCTAAGCAGAGACTGGCGAGAATAACTTTCATGGAAAGGGCCTGCCAAGCTTCCAAAAAACTACGAGTTGCCTGAAATCTCAGCACACACTTTTTCACCCAATCTTGATGAAACTTTCAGGTAATGATGAGTACACCAATCCCACTTGGCTCGCCAAATTTCGTTCTTCTAGGTGAAACCGTTCCTTGGCAGGAACCGGTTTCATTTTGAGGTTTCACTCTGTTTTCTCCTATAGGGATACATGTATTTGGAACTCTAAATCAAACAGGGTTTGTGCTAGCTCTTTCAAACTTGACACCATAAAGCAGTTTCAAGTTCGATCTCTATGGTTTGTTTGCTGTTGATGTAGCCCTAACCACAGACTGGCGAGAATCACTTTCATGGAAAGGGCCTGCCAAGCTTACAAAAAAATACGAGTTGCCTGAAATCTCAGCACACACTTTTTCACCCAATCTTGATGAAACTTTCAGGTAATGATCAGTACACCAATCCCACTTGATTCGCCAAATCTCGTTCTTCTAGGTTAAACCGTTCGTTGGCAGTAACCGGTTTCATTTTGAGGTTTCACTCTTTTTTCTCCTATAGGGATACATGTATTTGGAACTCTAAATCAAACACGGTTTGTGCTAGCTCTTTGAAACTTGACACCATAAAGCAGTTTCAAGTTCTATCTCTATGGTTTGTTTGCTGTTGATGTAGCCCTAAGCAGAGACTGGCGAGAATCACTTTCATGGAAAGGGCCTGCCAAGCTTCTAAAAACTACGAGTTGCCTGAAATCTCAGCACACTTTTTCACCCAATCTTGATGAAACTTTCAGGTAATGATCAGTACACCAATCCCACTTGGCTCGCCAAATTTCCTTCTTCTAGGTGAAACCGTTCGTTGGCAGTAACCGGTTTCATTTTGAGGTTTCACTCTGTTTTCTCCTATAGGGATACATGTATTTGGAACTCTAAATCAAACACGGTTTGTGCTAGCTCTTTGAAACTTGACACAATAAAGCAGTTTCAAGTTCTATCTCTATGGTTTGTTTGCTGTTGATGTAGCCCTAACCACAGACTGGCGAGAATCACTTTCATGGAAAGGGCCTGCCAAGCTTCCAAAAAACTACGAGTTGCCTGACATCTCAGCACACACTTTTTCACCCAATCTTGATAAAACTTTCAGGTAATGATCAGGACACCAATTCCACTTGGCTCGCCAAATTTCGTTCTTCTAGGTGAAACCGTTCGTTGGCAGTAACCGGTTTCATTTTGAGGTTTCACTCTGTTTTCTCCTATAGGGATACATGTATGTGGAACTCTAAATCAAACACGGTTTGTGCTAGCTCTTTGAAACTTGACACCATAAAGCAGTTTCAAGTTCTATCTCTATGGTTTGTTTGCTGTTGATGTAGCCCTAAGCAGAGACTGGCGAGAATCACTTTCATGGAAAGGGCCTGCCAAGCTTCCAAAAAACTACGAGTTGCCTGAAATCTCAGCACACACTTTTCCACCCAATCTTGATGAAACTTTCAGGTAATGATCAGTACACCAATCCCACTTGGCACGCCAAATTTCGTTCTTCTAGGTGAAACCGTTCGTTGGCAGTAACCGGTTTCATTTTGAGGTTTCACTCTGTTTTCTCCTATAGAAATACATGTATTTGGAACTCTAAATCAAACTGGGTTTGTGCTAGCTCTTTGAAACTTGACACCATAAAGCAGTTTCAAGTTCTATCTCTATGGTTTGTTTG
>NW_027521743.1:0-55708 GCF_052094955.1 Ictidomys tridecemlineatus
TTCACCCAATCTTGATAAAACTTTCAGGTAATGATCACAACACCAATCCCACTTGGCTCGCCAAATTTCATTCTTCTAGGTTAAACCATTCGTTGGCAGTAACCGGTTTCATTTTGAGGTTTCACTCTGTTTTTTTCTATAGGGATACATGAATTTGGAACTCTAAATCAAACACGGTTTGTGCTAGCTCTTTGAACCTTGACACAATAAAGCAGTTTCAAGTTGTATCTCTATGGTTTGTTTGCTGTTGATGTAGCACTAAGCAGAGACTGGCGAGAATCACTTTTATGGAAAGAGCCTGCCAAGCTTCCAAAAAACTACGAGTTGCCTGAAATCTCAGCACACACTTTTTCACCCAATCTTGATGAAATTTCAGGTAATGATCAGTACACCAATCCCACTTCTCTCGCCAAATTTCGTTCTTCTAGGTTAAACCGTTCTTTGGCAGTAACCGGTTTCATTTTGAGGTTTCACTCTGTTTTCTCCTATAAGGATACATGTATTTGGAACTCTAAATCAAAGACGGTTTGTGCTAGCTTTTTGAAACTTGACACAATAAAGCAGTTTCAAGTTCTATCTCTATGGTTTGTTTGCTGTTGATGTAGCCCTAAGCAGAGACTGGCGAGAATCACTTTCATGGAAAGGGCCTGCCAAGCTTCCAAAAAACTACGAGTTGCCTGAAATCTCAGCAAACACTTTTTCACCCAATCTCGATGAAACTTTCAGGTAATGATCAGTACACAAATTCCACTTGGCTCGCAAATTTTCGTTCTTTTAGGTTAAACCGTTCGTTGGCAGTAACCGGTTTCATTTTGAGGTTTCACTCTGTTTTCTCCTATAGGGATACAAGTATTTGGAACTCTAAATCAAACACGGTTTGTGCTAGCTCTTTGAAACTTGACACAATAAAGCAGTTTCAAGTTCTACCTCTATGGTTTGTTTGCTGTTGATGTAGCCCTAAGCAGAGACTGGCGAGAATCACTTTCATGGAAAGGGCCTGCCAAGCCTCCAAAAAACTACGAGTTGCCTGAAATCTCAGCAATCACTTTTTTACCCAAACTTGAAAATACTTTCATGTAATGATCAGTACACCACTCCCACTTGGCTCGCCAAATTTCGTTCTTCTAGGTTAAACCATTCGTTGGCAGTAACCGGTTTCATTTTGAGGTTTCACTCTGTTTTCTCCTATAGGGATACATGTATTTGGAACTCTAAATCAAACACGGTTTTTGCTAGCTCTTTGAAACTTGACACAATAAAGCAGTTTCAAGTTCTATATCTATGGTATGTTTGTTGTTGATGTAGCCCTAAGCAGAGACTGGCGAGAATCACGTTCATAAAAAGGGCCTGCCAAGCTTCCAAAAACCTACGAGTTGCCTGAAATCTCAGCACACACTTTTTCACCCAATCTTGATGAAACTTTCAGGTAATGATCAGTACACCAATCCCACTTGGCTGGGCAAATTTCGTTCTTCTAGGTTAAACCGTTCATTGGCAGTAACCGGTTTCATTTTGAGGTTTCACTCTGTTTTCTCCTATAGGGATACATGTATTTGGAACTCTAAATCAAACACGGTTTGTGCTAGATCTTTGAAACTTGACACAATAAAGCAGTTTCAAGTTCTATCTCTATGCTTTGTTTGCTGTTGATGTAGCCCTAAGCAGAGACTGGCGAGAATCACTTTCATGGAAAGGGCCTGCCAAGATTCCAAAACACTACGAGTTGCCTGAAATCTCAGCAAACACTTTTTCACCCAATCTTGAAAAAACTATCAGGTAATGATCAGTACACCAATCCCATTTGGCTCGCCAAATTTCGTTCTTCTAGGTTAAACCGTTCGTTGGCAGTAACCGGTTCCATTTTGAAGTTTCACTCTGTTTTCTCCTATAGGGATACATGTATTTGGAACTCTAAATCAAACACGGTTTGTGCTAGCTCTTTGAAGCTTGACACAATAAAGCAGTTTCAAGTTCTATCTCTATGGTTTGTTTGCTGTTGATGTAGCCCTAAGCAGAGACTGGCGAGAATCAATTTCATGGAAAGGGCCTGCCAAGCTTCCAAAGAACTACGAGTTGTCTGAAATCTCAGCAAACACTTTTTCACCCAATCTAGATGAAACTTTCAGGTAATGATCAGTACACAAATTCCACTTGGCTCGCCAAATTTCGTTCTTCTAGGTAAAACCGTTCGTTGGCAGTAACTGGTTTCATTTTGAGGTTTCACTCTGTTTTCTCCTATAGGGATACATGTATTTGGAACTCTAAATCAAACACGGTTTGTGCTAGCTCTTTGAAACTTGACACAATAAAGCAGTTTCAAGTTCTATCTCTATGATTTGTTTGCTGTTGATGTAGCCCTAAGCAGAGACTGGCGAGAATCACTTTCATGGAAAGGGCCTGCCAAGCTTCCAAAAAATTACAAGTTGCCTGAAATCTCAGCACAAACTTTTCACCCAATCTTGATGAAACTTTCAGGTAACGATCAGTACACCAATCCCACTTGGCTCGCCAAATTTCGTTCTTCTAGGTTAAACCGTTCGTTGGCAGTAACCGGTTTCATTTTGAGGTTTCACTCTGTTTTCTCCTATATGGATACATGTATTTGGAACTCTAAATCAAATACGGTTTGTGCTAGCTCTTTGAAACTTGACACAATAAAGCAGTTTCAAGTTCTATCTCTATGGTTTGTTTGCTGTTGATGTAGCCCTAAGCAGAGACTGGTGAGAACCACTTTCATGGAAAGGACCTGCCAAGCTTCCAAAAAACTACGAGTTCCCAGAAATCTCAGCACACACTTTTTCACCCAATCTTGATAAAACTTTCAGGTAATGATCACAACACCAATCCCACTTGGCTCGCCAAATTTCATTCTTCTAGGTTAAACCATTCGTTGGCAGTAACCGGTTTCATTTTGAGGTTTCACTCTGTTTTTTTCTATAGGGATACATGAATTTGGAACTCTAAATCAAACACGGTTTGTGCTAGCTCTTTGAAACTTGACACAATAAAGCAGTTTCAAGTTGTATCTCTATGGTTTGTTTGCTGTTGATGTAGCACTAAGCAGAGACTGGCGAGAATCACTTTTATGGAAAGAGCCTGCCAAGCTTCCAAAAAACTACGAGTTGCCTGAAATCTCAGCACACACTTTTTCACCCAATCTTGATGAAATTTCAGGTAATGATCAGTACACCAATCCCACTTCTCTCGCCAAATTTCGTTCTTCTAGGTTAAACCGTTCTTTGGCAGTAACCGGTTTCATTTTGAGGTTTCACTCTGTTTTCTCCTATAAGGATACATGTATTTGGAACTCTAAATCAAAGACGGTTTGTGCTAGCTTTTTGAAACTTGACACAATAAAGCAGTTTCAAGTTCTATCTCTATGGTTTGTTTGCTGTTGATGTAGCCCTAAGCAGAGACTGGCGAGAATCACTTTCATGGAAAGGGCCTGCCAAGCTTCCAAAAAACTACGAGTTGCCTGAAATCTCAGCAAACACTTTTTCACCCAATCTCGATGAAACTTTCAGGTAATGATCAGTACACAAATTCCACTTGGCTCGCAAATTTTCGTTCTTTTAGGTTAAACCGTTCGTTGGCAGTAACCGGTTTCATTTTGAGGTTTCACTCTGTTTTCTCCTATAGGGATACAAGTATTTGGAACTCTAAATCAAACACGGTTTGTGCTAGCTCTTTGAAACTTGACACAATAAAGCAGTTTCAAGTTCTACCTCTATGGTTTGTTTGCTGTTGATGTAGCCCTAAGCAGAGACTGGCGAGAATCACTTTCATGGAAAGGGCCTGCCAAGCCTCCAAAAAACTACGAGTTGCCTGAAATCTCAGCAATCACTTTTTTACCCAAACTTGAAAATACTTTCATGTAATGATCAGTACACCACTCCCACTTGGCTCGCCAAATTTCGTTCTTCTAGGTTAAACCATTCGTTGGCAGTAACCGGTTTCATTTTGAGGTTTCACTCTGTTTTCTCCTATAGGGATACATGTATTTGGAACTCTAAATCAAACACGGTTTTTGCTAGCTCTTTGAAACTTGACACAATAAAGCAGTTTCAAGTTCTATATCTATGGTATGTTTGTTGTTGATGTAGCCCTAAGCAGAGACTGGCGAGAATCACGTTCATAAAAAGGGCCTGCCAAGCTTCCAAAAACCTACGAGTTGCCTGAAATCTCAGCACACACTTTTTCACCCAATCTTGATGAAACTTTCAGGTAATGATCAGTACACCAATCCCACTTGGCTGGCCAAATTTCGTTCTTCTAGGTTAAACCGTTCATTGGCAGTAACCGGTTTCATTTTGAGGTTTCACTCTGTTTTCTCCTATAGGGATACATGTATTTGGAACTCTAAATCAAACACGGTTTGTGCTAGATCTTTGAAACTTGACACAATAAAGCAGTTTCAAGTTCTATCTCTATGCTTTGTTTGCTGTTGATGTAGCCCTAAGCAGAGACTGGCGAGAATCACTTTCATGGAAAGGGCCTGCCAAGATTCCAAAACACTACGAGTTGCCTGAAATCTCAGCAAACACTTTTTCACCCAATCTTGAAAAAACTATCAGGTAATGATCAGTACACCAATCCCATTTGGCTCGCCAAATTTCGTTCTTCTAGGTTAAACCGTTCGTTGGCAGTAACCGGTTCCATTTTGAAGTTTCACTCTGTTTTCTCCTATAGGGATACATGTATTTGGAACTCTAAATCAAACACGGTTTGTGCTAGCTCTTTGAAGCTTGACACAATAAAGCAGTTTCAAGTTCTATCTCTATGGTTTGTTTGCTGTTGATGTAGCCCTAAGCAGAGACTGGCGAGAATCAATTTCATGGAAAGGGCCTGCCAAGCTTCCAAAGAACTACGAGTTGTCTGAAATCTCAGCAAACACTTTTTCACCCAATCTAGATGAAACTTTCAGGTAATGATCAGTACACAAATTCCACTTGGCTCGCCAAATTTCGTTCTTCTAGGTAAAACCGTTCGTTGGCAGTAACTGGTTTCATTTTGAGGTTTCACTCTGTTTTCTCCTATAGGGATACATGTATTTGGAACTCTAAATCAAACACGGTTTGTGCTAGCTCTTTGAAACTTGACACAATAAAGCAGTTTCAAGTTCTATCTCTATGATTTGTTTGCTGTTGATGTAGCCCTAAGCAGAGACTGGCGAGAATCACTTTCATGGAAAGGGCCTGCCAAGCTTCCAAAAAATTACAAGTTGCCTGAAATCTCAGCACAAACTTTTCACCCAATCTTGATGAAACTTTCAGGTAACGATCAGTACACCAATCCCACTTGGCTCGCCAAATTTCGTTCTTCTAGGTTAAACCGTTCGTTGGCAGTAACCGGTTTCATTTTGAGGTTTCACTCTGTTTTCTCCTATATGGATACATGTATTTGGAACTCTAAATCAAATACGGTTTGTGCTAGCTCTTTGAAACTTGACACAATAAAGCAGTTTCAAGTTCTATCTCTATGGTTTGTTTGCTGTTGATGTAGCCCTAAGCAGAGACTGGTGAGAACCACTTTCATGGAAAGGACCTGCCAAGCTTCCAAAAAACTACGAGTTCCCAGAAATCTCAGCACACACTTTTTCACCCAATCTTGATAAAACTTTCAGGTAATGATCACAACACCAATCCCACTTGGCTCGCCAAATTTCATTCTTCTAGGTTAAACCATTCGTTGGCAGTAACCGGTTTCATTTTGAGGTTTCACTCTGTTTTTTTCTATAGGGATACATGAATTTGGAACTCTAAATCAAACACGGTTTGTGCTAGCTCTTTGAAACTTGACACAATAAAGCAGTTTCAAGTTGTATCTCTATGGTTTGTTTGCTGTTGATGTAGCACTAAGCAGAGACTGGCGAGAATCACTTTTATGGAAAGAGCCTGCCAAGCTTCCAAAAAACTACGAGTTGCCTGAAATCTCAGCACACACTTTTTCACCCAATCTTGATGAAATTTCAGGTAATGATCAGTACACCAATCCCACTTCTCTCGCCAAATTTCGTTCTTCTAGGTTAAACCGTTCTTTGGCAGTAACCGGTTTCATTTTGAGGTTTCACTCTGTTTTCTCCTATAAGGATACATGTATTTGGAACTCTAAATCAAAGACGGTTTGTGCTAGCTTTTTGAAACTTGACACAATAAAGCAGTTTCAAGTTCTATCTCTATGGTTTGTTTGCTGTTGATGTAGCCCTAAGCAGAGACTGGCGAGAATCACTTTCATGGAAAGGGCCTGCCAAGCTTCCAAAAAACTACGAGTTGCCTGAAATCTCAGCAAACACTTTTTCACCCAATCTCGATGAAACTTTCAGGTAATGATCAGTACACAAATTCCACTTGGCTCGCAAATTTTCGTTCTTTTAGGTTAAACCGTTCGTTGGCAGTAACCGGTTTCATTTTGAGGTTTCACTCTGTTTTCTCCTATAGGGATAAATGTATTTTTAACTCTATCACAAACGCGGTTTGTGCTAGCTCTTTGAAACTTGACACAATAAAGCAGTTTCAAGTTCTATCTCTATGGTTTGGTTGCTGTTGATGTAGCCCTAAGCAGAGACTGGCGAGAATCACTTTCATGGAAAGGGCCTGCCAAGCTTCCAAAAAACTACGAGTTGCCTGAAATCTCAGCACACACTTTTTCACCCAATCTTGATGAAACTTTCCGTTGATGATCAGTACACCAATCCCACTTGGCTCGCCAAATTTCGTTCTTCTAGGTTAAACCGTTCGTTGGCAGTAACCTGTTTCTTTTTGAGGTTTCACTCTGTTTTCTCCTATAGGGATACATGTATTTGGAACTCTAAATCAAACACGGTTTGTGCTAGCTCTTTGAAACATGACACAATAAAGGAGTTTCAAGTTCTATGTCTATGGTTTGTTTGCTGTTGATGTAGCCCTAAGCAGAGACTGGCGAGAATCACTTTCATGGAAAGGGCCTGCCAATCTTCCAAAAAACTACGAGTTGCCTTAAATCTCAGCAAACACTTTTTCACCCAATCATGATGAAACTTTCAGGTAATGATCAGTACACCAATCCCACTTGGCTCGCCAAATATAGTTCTTTTAGGTTAAACCGTTCCTTGGCTGTAACCGGTTTCATTTTGAGGTTTCACTGTGTTTTCTCCTATAGGGATACATGTATTTGGAACTTTAAATCAAACACGGTTTGTGCTAGCTCTTTGAAACTTGACACAATAAAGCAGTTTCAAGTTCTATCTCTATGGTTTGTTTGCTGTTGATGTAGCCCAAGCAGAGACTGGCGAGAATAATTCATGGAAAGGGCCTGCCAGGATTTCAAAAAACTACGAGTTACCAGAAATCTCAGCACACACTTTTTCACCCAATCTTGATGAAACTTTCAGGTAATGATCAGTACACCAATCCCACTTGGCTCGCCAAATTTCCTTCTTCTAGGTTAAACCGTTCGTTGTCAGTAACCGGTTTCATTATGAGGTTTCACTCTGTTTTCTCCTATAGGGATACATGTATTTGGAACTCTAAAACAAAGACGGTTTGTGCTAGCTCTTTGAAACGTGAAACAATAAAGCAGTTTCAAGTTCTCTCTCTATGGTATGTTTGCTGTTGATGTAGCCCTAAGCAGAGTGGCGAGAATCACTTTCATGGAAAGGGCCTGCCAAGCTTCCAAAAAACTATGAGTTTCCTGAAATCTCAGCACACACTTTTTCACCCAATCTTGATGAAACTTTCCGTTCATGATCAGTACACCAATCCCACTTGGCTCGCCAAATTTCGTTCTTCTAGGTTAAACCGTTCGTTGGCAGTAACCTGTTCCTTTTTGAGGTTTCACTCTGTTTTCTCCTATAGGGATACATGTATTTGGAACTCTAAATCAAACACGGTTTGTGCTAGCTCTTTGAAACATGACACAATAAAGGAGTTTCAAGTTCTATGTCTATGGTTTGTTTGCTGTTGATGTAGCCCTAAGCGGAGACTGGCGAGAATCACTTTCATGGAAAGGGCCTGCCAATCTTCCAAAAAACTACGAGTTGCCTTAAATCTCAGCAAACACTTTTTCACCCAATCATGATGAAACTTTCAGGTAATGATCAGTACACCAATCCCACTTGGCTCGCCAAATATAGTTCTTTTAGGTTAAACCGTTCCTTGGCTGTAACCGGTTTCATTTTGAGGTTTCACTGTGTTTTCTCCTATAGGGATACATGTATTTGGAACTCTAAATCAAACACGGTTTGTGCTAGCTCTTTGAAACTTGACACAATAAAGCAGTTTCAAGTTCTATCTCTATGGTTTGTTTGCTGTTGATGTAGCCCAAGCAGAGACTGGCGAGAATAATTCATGGAAAGGGCCTGCCAAGATTTCAAAAAACTACGAGTTGCCTGAAATCTCAGCAAACACTTTTTCACCCAATCTTGATGATACTTTCAGGTAATGATCAGTACACCAATCCCACTTGGCTCGCCAAATTTCGTTCTTCTAGGTTAAACAATTCGTTGGCAGTAACCGGTTTCATTTTGAGGTTTCACTGTGTTTTCTCCTATAGGGATACATGTATTTGGAACTCTAAATCAAACACGGTTTTTGCTAGCTCTTTGAAACTTGACACAAAAAAGCAGTTTCAAGTTCTATCTCTATGGTTTGTTTGCTGTTGATGTAGCCCTAAGCAGAGACTGGCGAGAATCACTTTCATGGAAAGGGCCTGCCAAGCTTCCAAAAAACTACGAGTTGCCTGAAATCTCAGCACACACTTTTTCACCCAATCTTGATGAAACATTCAGGTAATGATCAGTACACCAATCCCACTTGGCTCGCCAAATTTCGTTCTTCTAGGTTAAACCGTTCGTTGGCAGTAACCGGTTTCATTTTGAGGTTCACTCTGTTTTCTCCTATAGGGATACATGTATTTGGAACTCTAAATCAAACACGGTTTGTGCTAGATCTTTGAAACTTGACACAATAAAGTAGTTTCAAGTTCTCTCTCTATGGTTTGTTTGCTGTTGATGTAGCCCTATGCAGAGACTGGTGAGAACCACTTTCATGGAAAGGACCTGCCAAGCTTCCCAAAAACTACGAGTTGCCTGAAATATCAGCACACACTTTTTCACCCAATCTTGATGAAACTTTCAGGGAATGATCAGTACACCAATCCCACTTGGCTCGCCAAATTTCGTTCTTCTAGGTTAAACCATTCGTTGGCAGTAACCGGTTTCATTTTGAGGTTTCACTCTGTTTTCTCCTATAGGGATACATGTATTTGGAACTCTAAATCAAACACGGTTTGTGCTAGCTCTTTGAAACATGACACAATAAAGGAGTTTCAAGATCTATGTCTATGGTTTGTTTGCTTTTGATGTAGCCCTAACCAGAGACTGGCGAGAATCACTTTCATGGAAAGGGCCTGCCAAGCTTCCAAAAAACTACGAGTTGCCTGAAATCTCAGCCAACACTTTTTCACCCAATCTTGATGATACTTTCAGGTAATGATCAGTACACCAATCTCACTTGGCTCGCCAAATTTCGTTCGTCTAGGTTAAACCGTTCGTTGGCAGTTACCGGTTTCATTTTGAGGTTTCACTCTGTTTTCTCCTATAGCGATACATGTATTTGGAACTCTAAATCAAACACGGTTTGTGCTAGCTCTTTGAAACTTGACACAATAAAGCAGTTTCAAGTTTTATCTCTATGGTTTGTTTGCTGTTGATGTAGCCCTAAGCAGAGACTGGCGAGAATACTTCATGGAAAGGGCCTGCCAAGATTTCAAAAAACTACGAGTTGCCTGAATTCTCAGCAAACACTTTTACACCCAATCTAGATGAAACTTTCAGGTAATGATCAGTACACCAATCCCACTTGGCTCGCCAAATTTCGTTCTTCTAGGTTAAACCGTTCGTTGGCAGTAACCAGTTTCATTTTGAGGTTTCACTCTGTTTTCTCCTATAGGGATACATGTATTTGGAACTCTAAATCAAACACGGTTTGTGCTAGCTCTTTGAAACTTGACACAACAAAGCAGTTTCAAGTTCTATCTCTATGGTTTGTTTGCTGTTGATGTAGCCCTAAGCGGAGACTGGCGAGAATCACTTTCATGGAAAGGGCCTGCCAAGCTTCCAAAAACCTACGAGTTGCCTTAAATCTCAGCAAACACTTTTTCACCCAATCTTGATGAAACTTTCAGGTAATGATCAGTACACCAATCCCACTTGGCTCGCCAAATTTCGTTCTTCTAGGTTAAACCGTTCGTTGGCAGTAACCGGTTTCATTTTGAGGTTTCACTCTGTTTTCTCCTAAAGGGATACATGTATTTGGAACTCTAAATCACACCCGGTTTGTGCTAGCTCTTTGAAACTTGACACAACAAAGCAGTTTCAAGTTCTATCTCTATGGTTTGTTTGCTGTTGATGTAGCCCTAAGCAGAGACTGGCGAGAATCACTTTCATGGAAAGGGCCTGCCAAGCTTCCAAAAAACTACGAGTTGCCTGAAATCTCAGCACACACTTTTCCACCCAATCTTGATGAAACTTTCAGGTAATGATCAGTACACCAATCCCACTTGGCTCGCCAAATTTCGTTCTTCTAGGTTAATCCGTTCGTTGGCAGTAACCGGTTTCATTTTGAGGTTTCACTCTGTTTTCTCCTATAGGGATACATGTATTTGGAACTCTAAATCAAACACGGTTTGTGCTAGCTCTTTGAAACTTGACACAATAAAGCAGTTTCAAGTTCTATCTCTATGGTTTGTTTGCTGTTGATGTAGCCCTAAGCAGAGACTGGCAAGAATCACTTTCATGGAAAGGGCCTGCCAAGATTCCAAAAAACTACGAGTTTCCTGAAATCTCAGCAAACACTTTTTCACCCAATCTTGATGATACTTTCAGGTAATGATCAGTACACCAATCCCACTTGGCTCGCCACATTTCGTTCTTCTAGGTTAAACCGTTCGTTGGCAGTAACCGGTTTCATTTTGAGGTTTCACTCTGTTTTCTCCTAAAGGGATACATGTATTTGGAACTCTAAATCACACCCGGTTTGTGCTAGCACTTTGAAACTTGACACAACAAAGCAGTTTCAAGTTCTATCTCTATGGTTTGTTTGCTGTTGATGTAGCCCTAAGCAGAGACTGGCGAGAATCACTTTCATGGAAAGGGCCTGCCAAGCTTCCAAAAAACTACGAGTTGCCTGAAATCTCAGCACACACTTTTTCACCCAATCTTGATGAAACTTTCAGGTAATGATCAGTACACCAATCCCACTTGGCTCGCCAAATTTCGTTCTTCTAGGTTAATCCGTTCGTTGGCAGTAACCGGTTTCATTTTGAGGTTTCACTCTGTTTTCTCCTATAGGGATACATGTATTTGGAACTCTAAATCAAAGACGGTTTGTGCTAGCTCTTTGAAACTTGACACAATAAAGCAGTTTCAAGTTCTATCTCTATGGTTTGTTTGCTGTTGATGTAGCCCTAAGCAGAGACTGGCGAGAATCACTTTCATGGAAAGGGCCTGCCAAGATTCCAAAAAACTACGAGTTTCCTGAAATCTCAGCAAACACTTTTTCACCCAATCTTGATGATACTTTCAGGTAATGATCAGTACACCAATCCCACTTGGCTCGCCAAATTTCGTTCTTCTAGGTTAAACCGTTCGTTGGCAGTAACCGGTTTCATTTTGAGGTTTCACTCTGTTTTCTCCTATAGGGGTACATGTATTTAAAACTCTAAATCAAACACGGTTTTTGCTAGCTCATTGAAACTTGACACAATAAAGCAGTTTCAAGTTCTATCTCTATGGTTTGTTTGCTGTTGATGTAGCCCTAAGCAGAGACTGGCGAGAATCACTTTCATGGAAAGGGCCTGCCAAGCTTCCAAAAAACTACGAGTTGCCTGAAATCTCAGCTAACACTTTTTCACCCAATCTTGATAAAACTTTCAGGTAATGATCACTACAACAATCCCACTTGGCTCGCCAAATTTCGTTCTTCTAGGTTAAACCGTTCGTTGGCAGTAACCGGTTTCATTTTGAGGTTTCACTCTGTTTTCTCCTATAGGGATACATGTATTTGGAACTCTAAATCAATCACGGTTTGTGCTAGCTCTTTGAAACTTGACACAAGAAAGCAGTTTCAAGTTCTATCTCTATGGTTTGTTTGCTGTTGATGTAGCCCTAAGCAGAGACTGGCGAGAATCACTTTCATGGAAAGGGCCTGCCAAGCTTCCAAAAAACTACCAGTTGCCTGAAATCTCACCAAACACTTTTTCACCCAATCTTGAAAATACTTTCAGGTAATGATCAGTACACCAATCCCACTTGGCTCGCCAAATTTCGTTCTTCTAGTTAAACCGTTCGTTGTCAGTTACCGGTTTCATTTTGAGGTTTCACTCTGTTTTCTCCTATAGGGATACATGTATTTGGAACTCTAAATCAAACACGGTTTTTGCTAGCTATTTGAAACTTGACACAATAAAGCAGTTTCAAGTTCTATCTCTATGGTTTGTTTGTTGTTGATGTAGCCCTTAAGCAGAGACTGGCGAGAATCACGTTCATAAAAAGGGCCTGCCAAGCTTCCAAAAAACTACGAGTTGCCTGAAATCTCAGCAAACACTTTTTCACCCAATCTTGATGAAACTTTCAGGTAATGATCACAACACCAATCCCACTTGGCTCGCCAAATTTCATTCTTCTAGGTTAAACCATTCGTTGGCAGTAACCGGTTTCATTTTGAGGTTTCACTCTGTTTTTTTCTATAGGGATACATGAATTTGGAACTCTAAATCAAACACGGTTTGTGCTAGCTCTTTGAAACTTGACACAATAAAGCAGTTTCAAGTTGTATCTCTATGGTTTGTTTGCTGTTGATGTAGCACTAAGCAGAGACTGGCGAGAATCACTTTTATGGAAAGAGCCTGCCAAGCTTCCAAAAAACTACGAGTTGCCTGAAATCTCAGCACACACTTTTTCACCCAATCTTGATGAAATTTCAGGTAATGATCAGTACACCAATCCCACTTCTCTCGCCAAATTTCGTTCTTCTAGGTTAAACCGTTCTTTGGCAGTAACCGGTTTCATTTTGAGGTTTCACTCTGTTTTCTCCTATAAGGATACATGTATTTGGAACTCTAAATCAAAGACGGTTTGTGCTAGCTTTTTGAAACTTGACACAATAAAGCAGTTTCAAGTTCTATCTCTATGGTTTGTTTGCTGTTGATGTAGCCCTAAGCAGAGACTGGCGAGAATCACTTTCATGGAAAGGGCCTGCCAAGCTTCCAAAAAACTACGAGTTGCCTGAAATCTCAGCAAACACTTTTTCACCCAATCTCGATGAAACTTTCAGGTAATGATCAGTACACAAATTCCACTTGGCTCGCAAATTTTCGTTCTTTTAGGTTAAACCGTTCGTTGGCAGTAACCGGTTTCATTTTGAGGTTTCACTCTGTTTTCTCCTATAGGGATACAAGTATTTGGAACTCTAAATCAAACACGGTTTGTGCTAGCTCTTTGAAACTTGACACAATAAAGCAGTTTCAAGTTCTACCTCTATGGTTTGTTTGCTGTTGATGTAGCCCTAAGCAGAGACTGGCGAGAATCACTTTCATGGAAAGGGCCTGCCAAGCCTCCAAAAAACTACGAGTTGCCTGAAATCTCAGCAATCACTTTTTTACCCAAACTTGAAAATACTTTCATGTAATGATCAGTACACCACTCCCACTTGGCTCGCCAAATTTCGTTCTTCTAGGTTAAACCATTCGTTGGCAGTAACCGGTTTCATTTTGAGGTTTCACTCTGTTTTCTCCTATAGGGATACATGTATTTGGAACTCTAAATCAAACACGGTTTTTGCTAGCTCTTTGAAACTTGACACAATAAAGCAGTTTCAAGTTCTATATCTATGGTATGTTTGTTGTTGATGTAGCCCTAAGCAGAGACTGGCGAGAATCACGTTCATAAAAAGGGCCTGCCAAGCTTCCAAAAACCTACGAGTTGCCTGAAATCTCAGCACACACTTTTTCACCCAATCTTGATGAAACTTTCAGGTAATGATCAGTACACCAATCCCACTTGGCTGGCCAAATTTCGTTCTTCTAGGTTAAACCGTTCATTGGCAGTAACCGGTTTCATTTTGAGGTTTCACTCTGTTTTCTCCTATAGGGATACATGTATTTGGAACTCTAAATCAAACACGGTTTGTGCTAGATCTTTGAAACTTGACACAATAAAGCAGTTTCAAGTTCTATCTCTATGCTTTGTTTGCTGTTGATGTAGCCCTAAGCAGAGACTGGCGAGAATCACTTTCATGGAAAGGGCCTGCCAAGATTCCAAAACACTACGAGTTGCCTGAAATCTCAGCAAACACTTTTTCACCCAATCTTGAAAAAACTATCAGGTAATGATCAGTACACCAATCCCATTTGGCTCGCCAAATTTCGTTCTTCTAGGTTAAACCGTTCGTTGGCAGTAACCGGTTCCATTTTGAAGTTTCACTCTGTTTTCTCCTATAGGGATACATGTATTTGGAACTCTAAATCAAACACGGTTTGTGCTAGCTCTTTGAAGCTTGACACAATAAAGCAGTTTCAAGTTCTATCTCTATGGTTTGTTTGCTGTTGATGTAGCCCTAAGCAGAGACTGGCGAGAATCAATTTCATGGAAAGGGCCTGCCAAGCTTCCAAAGAACTACGAGTTGTCTGAAATCTCAGCAAACACTTTTTCACCCAATCTAGATGAAACTTTCAGGTAATGATCAGTACACAAATTCCACTTGGCTCGCCAAATTTCGTTCTTCTAGGTAAAACCGTTCGTTGGCAGTAACTGGTTTCATTTTGAGGTTTCACTCTGTTTTCTCCTATAGGGATACATGTATTTGGAACTCTAAATCAAACACGGTTTGTGCTAGCTCTTTGAAACTTGACACAATAAAGCAGTTTCAAGTTCTATCTCTATGATTTGTTTGCTGTTGATGTAGCCCTAAGCAGAGACTGGCGAGAATCACTTTCATGGAAAGGGCCTGCCAAGCTTCCAAAAAATTACAAGTTGCCTGAAATCTCAGCACACACTTTTCACCCAATCTTGATGAAACTTTCAGGTAACGATCAGTACACCAATCCAACTTGGCTCGCCAAATTTTGTTCTTCTAGGTTAAAACGTTCGTTGGCAGTAACCGGTTTCATTTTGAGGTTTCACTCTGTTTTCTCCTATAGGGATACATGTATTTGGAACTCTAAATCAAATGGTTTGTGCTAGCTCTTTGAAACTTGACACAATAAAGCAGTTTCAAGTTCTATCTCTATGGTTTGTTTGCTGTTGATGTAGCCCTAAGCAGAGACTTGCGAGAATCACTTTCATGGAAAGGGCCTGCCAAGCTTTTAAAAAACTACGAGTTGCCTAAAATCTCAGCACACACTTTTTCACCCAATCTTGATGAAACTTTCTGGTAATGATCTGTACACCAATCCCACATGGCTCGCCAAATTTCGTTCTTCTAGGTTACACCGTTCGTTGGCAGTAACCGGTTTCATTTTGAGGTTTCACTCTGTTTTCTCCTATAGGGATACATGTATTTGGAACTCTAAATCAAACACGGTTTGTGCTAGCTCTTTGAAACTTGACACAATAAAGCAGTTTCAAGTTCTATCTCTATGGTTTGTTTGCTGTTGATGTAGGCCTAAGCAGAGACTGGCGAGAATCACTTTCATGGAAAGGGCCTGCCAAGCTCCCAAAAAACTACGAGTTGCCTGAAATCTCAGCAAACACTTTTTCACCCAATCTTGATGATACTTTCAGGTAATGATCAGTACACCAATCCCACTTGGCTCGCCAAATTTCGTTCTTCTAGGTTAAACCGTTCGATGGCTGTAACCGGTTTCATTTTGAGGTTTCACTCTGTTTTCTCCTATAGGGATACATGTATTTGGAACTCTAAATCAAACACGGTTTGTGCTAGCTCTTTGAAGCTTGACACAATAAAGCAGTTTCAAGTTCTATCTCTATGGTTTGTTTGCTGTTGATGTAGCCCTAAGCAGAGACTGGCGAGAATCACTTTCATGGAAAGGGCCTGCCAAGCTTCCAAAGAACTACGAGTTGCCTGAAATCTCAGCAAACACTTTTTCACCCAATCTAGATGAAACTTTCAGGTAATGATCAGTACACAAATTCCACTTGGCTCGCCAAATTTCGTTCTTCTAGGTTAAACCGTTCGTTGGCAGTAACCGGTTTCATTTTGAGGTTTCACTCTGTTTTCTCCTATAGGGATACATGTATTTGGAACTCTAAATCAAACGCGGTTAGTGCTAGCTCTTTGAAACTTGACACCATAAAGCAGTTTCAAGTTCTATCTCTATGGTTTGTTTGCTGTTGATTTAGCCCTAAGCAGAGACTGGCGAGAATCATTTTCATGGAAAGGGCCTGCCAAGCTTCCAAAAAACTACGAGTTGCCTGAAATCTCAGCAAACACTTTTTCACCCAATCTTGGTGATACTTTCAGGTAATGATCAGTACACCAATCCCACTTGGCTCGCCAAATTTCGTTCTTCTAGTTAAACCGTTCGTTGTCAGTTACTGGTTTCATTTTGAGGTTTCACTCTGTTTTCTCCTATAGGGATACATGTATTTGGAACTCTAAATCAAACACGGTTTTTGCTAGCTCTTTGAAACTTGACACAATAAAGCAGTTTCAAGTTCTATCTCTATGGTTTGTTTGCTGTTGATGTAGCCCTAAGCAGAGACTGGCGAGAATCACGTTCATAAAAAGGGCCTGCCAAGCTTCCAAAAAACTACGAGTTGCCTGAAATCTCAGCAAACACTTTTTCACCCAATCTTGATAAAACTTTCAGGTAATGATCACTACACCAATCCCACTTGGCTCGCCAAATTTGATTCTTCTAGGTTAAACCATTCGTTGGCAGTAACCGGTTTCATTTTGAGGTTTCACTCTGTTTTTTTCTATAGGGATACATGAATTTGGAACTCTAAATCAAACACGGTTTGTGCTAGCTCTTTGAAACTTGACACAATAAAGCAGTTTCAAGTTGTAACTCTATGGTTTGTTTGCTGTTGATGTAGCCCTAAGCAGAGACTGGCGAGAATCACTTTCATGGAAAGAGCCTGCCAAGCTTCCAAAAAACTACGAGTTGCCTGAAATCTCAGCACACACTTTTTCACCCAATCTTGATGAAATTTCAGGTAATGATCAGTACACCAATCCCACTTGGCTCGCCAAATTTCGTTCTTCTAGGTAAAACCGTTCTTTGGCAGTAACCGGTTTCATTTTGAGGTTTCACTCTGTTTTCTCCTATAGGGATACATGTATTTGGAACTCTAAATCAAACACGGTTTGTGCTAGCTCTTTGAAACTTGACACAATAAAGCAGTTTCAAGTTCTATCTCTATGGTTTGTTTCCTGTTGATGTAGCCCTAAGCAGAGACTGGGGAGAATCACTTTCATGGAAAGGGCCTGCCAAGCTTCCAAAAAACTACGTGTTGCCTGAAATCTCAGCAAACACTTTTTCACCCAATCTCGATGAAACTTTCAGGTAATGATCAGTACACCAATCCCATTTGGCTCGCCAAATTTCGTTCTTCTAGGTTAAACCGTTCGTTGGCAGTAACCGGTTCCATTTTGAAGTTTCACTCTGTTTTCTCCTATAGGGATACATGTATTTGGAACTCTAAATCAAACACGGTTTGTGCTAGCTCTTTGAAGCTTGACACAATAAAGCAGTTTCAAGTTCTATCTCTATGGTTTGTTTGCTGTTGATGTAGCCCTAAGCAGAGACTGGCGAGAATCAATTTCATGGAAAGGGCCTGCCAAGCTTCCAAAGAACTACGAGTTGTCTGAAATCTCAGCAAACACTTTTTCACCCAATCTAGATGAAACTTTCAGGTAATGATCAGTACACAAATTCCACTTGGCTCGCCAAATTTCGTTCTTCTAGGTAAAACCGTTCGTTGGCAGTAACTGGTTTCATTTTGAGGTTTCACTCTGTTTTCTCCTATAGGGATACATGTATTTGGAACTCTAAATCAAACACGGTTTGTGCTAGCTCTTTGAAACTTGACACAATAAAGCAGTTTCAAGTTCTATCTCTATGATTTGTTTGCTGTTGATGTAGCCCTAAGCAGAGACTGGCGAGAATCACTTTCATGGAAAGGGCCTGCCAAGCTTCCAAAAAATTACAAGTTGCCTGAAATCTCAGCACACACTTTTCACCCAATCTTGATGAAACTTTCAGGTAACGATCAGTACACCAATCCCACTTGGCTCGCCAAATTTTGTTCTTCTAGGTTAAAACGTTCGTTGGCAGTAACCGGTTTCATTTTGAGGTTTCACTCTGTTTTCTCCTATAGGGATACATGTATTTGGAACTCTAAATCAAATGGTTTGTGCTAGCTCTTTGAAACTTGACACAATAAAGCAGTTTCAAGTTCTATCTCTATGGTTTGTTTGCTGTTGATGTAGCCCTAAGCAGAGACTTGCGAGAATCACTTTCATGGAAAGGGCCTGCCAAGCTTTTAAAAAACTACGAGTTGCCTAAAATCTCAGCACACACTTTTTCACCCAATCTTGATGAAACTTTCTGGTAATGATCTGTACACCAATCCCACATGGCTCGCCAAATTTCGTTCTTCTAGGTTACACCGTTCGTTGGCAGTAACCGGTTTCATTTTGAGGTTTCACTCTGTTTTCTCCTATAGGGATACATGTATTTGGAACTCTAAATCAAACACGGTTTGTGCTAGCTCTTTGAAACTTGACACAATAAAGCAGTTTCAAGTTCTATCTCTATGGTTTGTTTGCTGTTGATGTAGGCCTAAGCAGAGACTGGCGAGAATCACTTTCATGGAAAGGGCCTGCCAAGCTCCCAAAAAACTACGAGTTGCCTGAAATCTCAGCAAACACTTTTTCACCCAATCTTGATGATACTTTCAGGTAATGATCAGTACACCAATCCCACTTGGCTCGCCAAATTTCGTTCTTCTAGGTTAAACCGTTCGATGGCTGTAACCGGTTTCATTTTGAGGTTTCACTCTGTTTTCTCCTATAGGGATACATGTATTTGGAACTCTAAATCAAACACGGTTTGTGCTAGCTCTTTGAAGCTTGACACAATAAAGCAGTTTCAAGTTCTATCTCTATGGTTTGTTTGCTGTTGATGTAGCCCTAAGCAGAGACTGGCGAGAATCACTTTCATGGAAAGGGCCTGCCAAGCTTCCAAAGAACTACGAGTTGCCTGAAATCTCAGCAAACACTTTTTCACCCAATCTAGATGAAACTTTCAGGTAATGATCAGTACACAAATTCCACTTGGCTCGCCAAATTTCGTTCTTCTAGGTTAAACCGTTCGTTGGCAGTAACCGGTTTCATTTTGAGGTTTCACTCTGTTTTCTCCTATAGGGATACATGTATTTGGAACTCTAAATCAAACGCGGTTAGTGCTAGCTCTTTGAAACTTGACACCATAAAGCAGTTTCAAGTTCTATCTCTATGGTTTGTTTGCTGTTGATTTAGCCCTAAGCAGAGACTGGCGAGAATCATTTTCATGGAAAGGGCCTGCCAAGCTTCCAAAAAACTACGAGTTGCCTGAAATCTCAGCAAACACTTTTTCACCCAATCTTGGTGATACTTTCAGGTAATGATCAGTACACCAATCCCACTTGGCTCGCCAAATTTCGTTCTTCTAGTTAAACCGTTCGTTGTCAGTTACTGGTTTCATTTTGAGGTTTCACTCTGTTTTCTCCTATAGGGATACATGTATTTGGAACTCTAAATCAAACACGGTTTTTGCTAGCTCTTTGAAACTTGACACAATAAAGCAGTTTCAAGTTCTATCTCTATGGTTTGTTTGCTGTTGATGTAGCCCTAAGCAGAGACTGGCGAGAATCACGTTCATAAAAAGGGCCTGCCAAGCTTCCAAAAAACTACGAGTTGCCTGAAATCTCAGCAAACACTTTTTCACCCAATCTTGATAAAACTTTCAGGTAATGATCACTACACCAATCCCACTTGGCTCGCCAAATTTCATTCTTCTAGGTTAAACCATTCGTTGGCAGTAACCGGTTTCATTTTGAGGTTTCACTCTGTTTTTTTCTATAGGGATACATGAATTTGGAACTCTAAATCAAACACGGTTTGTGCTAGCTCTTTGAAACTTGACACAATAAAGCAGTTTCAAGTTGTAACTCTATGGTTTGTTTGCTGTTGATGTAGCCCTAAGCAGAGACTGGCGAGAATCACTTTCATGGAAAGAGCCTGCCAAGCTTCCAAAAAACTACGAGTTGCCTGAAATCTCAGCACACACTTTTTCACCCAATCTTGATGAAATTTCAGGTAATGATCAGTACACCAATCCCACTTGGCTCGCCAAATTTCGTTCTTCTAGGTTAAACCTTTCTTTGGCAGTAACCGGTTTCATTTTGAGGTTTCACTCTGTTTTCTCCTATAGGGATACATGTATTTGGAACTCTAAATCAAACACGGTTTGTGCTAGCTCTTTGAAACTTGACACAATAAAGCAGTTTCAAGTTCTATCTCTATGGTTTGTTTCCTGTTGATGTAGCCCTAAGCAGAGACTGGGGAGAATCACTTTCATGGAAAGGGCCTGCCAAGCTTCCAAAAAACTACGAGTTGCCTGAAATCTCAGCAAACACTTTTTCACCCAATCTCGATGAAACTTTCAGGTAATGATCAGTACACAAATTCCACTTGGCTCGCAAATTTTCGTTCTTTTAGGTTAAACCGTTCGTTGGCAGTAACCGGTTTCATTTTGAGGTTTCACTCTGTTTTCTCCTATAGGGATACAAGTATTTGGAACTCTAAATCAAACACGGTTTGTGCTAGCTCTTTGAAACTTGACACAATAAAGCAGTTTCAAGTTCTACCTCTATGGTTTGTTTGCTGTTGATGTAGCCCTAAGCAGAGACTGGCGAGAATCACTTTCATGGAAAGGGCCTGCCAAGCCTCCAAAAAACTACGAGTTGCCTGAAATCTCAGCAATCACTTTTTTACCCAAACTTGAAAATACTTTCATGTAATGATCAGTACACCACTCCCACTTGGCTCGCCAAATTTCGTTCTTCTAGGTTAAACCATTCGTTGGCAGTAACCGGTTTCATTTTGAGGTTTCACTCTGTTTTCTCCTATAGGGATACATGTATTTGGAACTCTAAATCAAACACGGTTTGTGCTAGCTCTTTGAAGCTTGACACAATAAAGCAGTTTCAAGTTCTATCTCTATGGTTTGTTTGCTGTTGATGTAGCCCTAAGCAGAGACTGGCGAGAATCAATTTCATGGAAAGGGCCTGCCAAGCTTCCAAAGAACTACGAGTTGTCTGAAATCTCAGCAAACACTTTTTCACCCAATCTAGATGAAACTTTCAGGTAATGATCAGTACACAAATTCCACTTGGCTCGCCAAATTTCGTTCTTCTAGGTAAAACCGTTCGTTGGCAGTAACTGGTTTCATTTTGAGGTTTCACTCTGTTTTCTCCTATAGGGATACATGTATTTGGAACTCTAAATCAAACACGGTTTGTGCTAGCTCTTTGAAACTTGACACAATAAAGCAGTTTCAAGTTCTATCTCTATGATTTGTTTGCTGTTGATGTAGCCCTAAGCAGAGACTGGCGAGAATCACTTTCATGGGAAAGGGCCTGCCAAGCTTCCAAAAAATTACAAGTTGCCTGAAATCTCAGCACACACTTTTCACCCAATCTTGATGAAACTTTCAGGTAACGATCAGTACACCAATCCCACTTGGCTCGCCAAATTTTGTTCTTCTAGGTTAAAACGTTCGTTGGCAGTAACCGGTTTCATTTTGAGGTTTCACTCTGTTTTCTCCTATAGGGATACATGTATTTGGAACTCTAAATCAAATGGTTTGTGCTAGCTCTTTGAAACTTGACACAATAAAGCAGTTTCAAGTTCTATCTCTATGGTTTGTTTGCTGTTGATGTAGCCCTAAGCAGAGACTTGCGAGAATCACTTTCATGGAAAGGGCCTGCCAAGCTTTTAAAAAACTACGAGTTGCCTAAAATCTCAGCACACACTTTTTCACCCAATCTTGATGAAACTTTCTGGTAATGATCTGTACACCAATCCCACATGGCTCGCCAAATTTCGTTCTTCTAGGTTACACCGTTCGTTGGCAGTAACCGGTTTCATTTTGAGGTTTCACTCTGTTTTCTCCTATAGGGATACATGTATTTGGAACTCTAAATCAAACACGGTTTGTGCTAGCTCTTTGAAACTTGACACAATAAAGCAGTTTCAAGTTCTATCTCTATGGTTTGTTTGCTGTTGATGTAGGCCTAAGCAGAGACTGGCGAGAATCACTTTCATGGAAAGGGCCTGCCAAGCTCCCAAAAAACTACGAGTTGCCTGAAATCTCAGCAAACACTTTTTCACCCAATCTTGATGATACTTTCAGGTAATGATCAGTACACCAATCCCACTTGGCTCGCCAAATTTCGTTCTTCTAGGTTAAACCGTTCGATGGCTGTAACCGGTTTCATTTTGAGGTTTCACTCTGTTTTCTCCTATAGGGATACATGTATTTGGAACTCTAAATCAAACACGGTTTGTGCTAGCTCTTTGAAGCTTGACACAATAAAGCAGTTTCAAGTTCTATCTCTATGGTTTGTTTGCTGTTGATGTAGCCCTAAGCAGAGACTGGCGAGAATCACTTTCATGGAAAGGGCCTGCCAAGCTTCCAAAGAACTACGAGTTGCCTGAAATCTCAGCAAACACTTTTTCACCCAATCTAGATGAAACTTTCAGGTAATGATCAGTACACAAATTCCACTTGGCTCGCCAAATTTCGTTCTTCTAGGTTAAACCGTTCGTTGGCAGTAACCGGTTTCATTTTGAGGTTTCACTCTGTTTTCTCCTATAGGGATACATGTATTTGGAACTCTAAATCAAATGCGGTTAGTGCTAGCTCTTTGAAACTTGACACCATAAAGCAGTTTCAAGTTCTATCTCTATGGTTTGTTTGCTGTTGATTTAGCCCTAAGCAGAGACTGGCGAGAATCATTTTCATGGAAAGGGCCTGCCAAGCTTCCAAAAAACTACGAGTTGCCTGAAATCTCAGCAAACACTTTTTCACCCAATCTTGGTGATACTTTCAGGTAATGATCAGTACACCAATCCCACTTGGCTCGCCAAATTTCGTTCTTCTAGTTAAACCGTTCGTTGTCAGTTACTGGTTTCATTTTGAGGTTTCACTCTGTTTTCTCCTATAGGGATACATGTATTTGGAACTCTAAATCAAACACGGTTTTTGCTAGCTCTTTGAAACTTGACACAATAAAGCAGTTTCAAGTTCTATCTCTATGGTTTGTTTGCTGTTGATGTAGCCCTAAGCAGAGACTGGCGAGAATCACGTTCATAAAAAGGGCCTGCCAAGCTTCCAAAAAACTACGAGTTGCCTGAAATCTCAGCAAACACTTTTTCACCCAATCTTGATAAAACTTTCAGGTAATGATCACTACACCAATCCCACTTGGCTCGCCAAATTTCATTCTTCTAGGTTAAACCATTCGTTGGCAGTAACCGGTTTCATTTTGAGGTTTCACTCTGTTTTTTTCTATAGGGATACATGAATTTGGAACTCTAAATCAAACACGGTTTGTGCTAGCTCTTTGAAACTTGACACAATAAAGCAGTTTCAAGTTGTAACTCTATGGTTTGTTTGCTGTTGATGTAGCCCTAAGCAGAGACTGGCGAGAATCACTTTCATGGAAAGAGCCTGCCAAGCTTCCAAAAAACTACGAGTTGCCTGAAATCTCAGCACACACTTTTTCACCCAATCTTGATGAAATTTCAGGTAATGATCAGTACACCAATCCCACTTGGCTCGCCAAATTTCGTTCTTCTAGGTTAAACCTTTCTTTGGCAGTAACCGGTTTCATTTTGAGGTTTCACTCTGTTTTCTCCTATAGGGATACATGTATTTGGAACTCTAAATCAAACACGGTTTGTGCTAGCTCTTTGAAACTTGACACAATAAAGCAGTTTCAAGTTCTATCTCTATGGTTTGTTTCCTGTTGATGTAGCCCTAAGCAGAGACTGGGGAGAATCACTTTCATGGAAAGGGCCTGCCAAGCTTCCAAAAAACTACGAGTTGCCTGAAATCTCAGCAAACACTTTTTCACCCAATCTCGATGAAACTTTCAGGTAATGATCAGTACACAAATTCCACTTGGCTCGCAAATTTTCGTTCTTTTAGGTTAAACCGTTCGTTGGCAGTAACCGGTTTCATTTTGAGGTTTCACTCTGTTTTCTCCTATAGGGATACAAGTATTTGGAACTCTAAATCAAACACGGTTTGTGCTAGCTCTTTGAAACTTGACACAATAAAGCAGTTTCAAGTTCTACCTCTATGGTTTGTTTGCTGTTGATGTAGACCTAAGCAGAGACTGGCGAGAATCACTTTCATGGAAAGGGCCTGCCAAGCTTCCAAAAAACTACGAGTTGCCTGAAATCTCAGCACACAATTTTTCACCCAATCTTGATGAAACTTTCAGGTAATGATCAGTACACCAATCCCACTTGGCTCGCCAAATTTCGTTCTTCTAGGTTAAACCGTTCGTTGTCAGTAACCGGTTTCATTTTGAGGTTTCACTCTGTTTTCTCCTATAGGGATACATATATTTGGAACTCTAAATCAAACACGGTTTGTGCTAGCTCTTTGAAACTTGACACAATAAAGCAGTTTCAAGTTCTATCTCTATGGTTTGTTTGCTGTTGATGTAGCCCTAAGCAGAGACTGGCGAGAATCACTTTCATGGAAAGGGCCTGCCAAGATTCCAAAACACTACGAGTTGCCTGAAATCTCAGCAAACACTTTTTCACCCAATCTTGATGAAACTTTCAGGTAATGATCAGTACACCAATCCCACTTGGCTCGCCAAATATTGTTCTTCTAGGTTAAACCGTTCGTTGGCAGTAACCGGTTCCATTTTGAGGTTTCACTCTGTTTTCTCCTATAGGGATACATGTATTTGGAACTCTAAATCAAACACGGTTTGTGCTAGCTCTTTGAAGCTTGACACAATAAAGCAGTTTCAAGTTCTATCTCTATGGTTTGTTTGCTGTTGATGTAGCCCTAAGCAGAGACTGGCGAGAATCACTTTCATGGAAAGGGCCTGCCAAGCTTCCAAAAAACTACGAGTTGCCTGAAATCTCAGCAAACACTTTTTCACCTAATCTAGATGAAACTTTCAGGTAATGATCAGTACACAAATTCCACTTGGCTCGCCAAATTTCGTTCTTCTAGGTAAAACCGTTCGTTGGCAGTAACTGGTTTCATTTTGAGGTTTCACTCTGTTTTCTCCTATAGGGATACATGTATTTGGAACTCTAAATCAAACACGGTTTGTGTTAGCTCTTTGAAACTTGACACAATAAAGCAGTTTCAAGTTCTATCTCTATGGTTTGTTTACTGTTGATGTAGCCCTAAGCAGAGACTGGCGAGAATCACTTTCATGGAAAGGGCCTGCCAAGATTCCAAAACACTACGAGTTGCCTGAAATCTCAGCAAACACTTTTTCACCCAATCTTGAAAAAACTATCAGGTAATGATCAGTACACCAATCCCATTTGGCTCGCCAAATTTCTTCTTCTAGGTTAAACCGTTCGTTGGCAGTAACCGGTTCCATTTTGAAGTTTCACTCTGTTTTCTCCTATAGGGATACATGTATTTGGAACTCTAAATCAAACACGGTTTGTGCTAGCTCTTTGAAGCTTGACACAATAAAGCAGTTTCAAGTTCTATCTCTATGGTTTGTTTGCTGTTGATGTAGCCCTAAGCAGAGACTGGCGAGAATCAATTTCATGGAAAGGGCCTGCCAAGCTTCCAAAGAACTACGAGTTGTCTGAAATCTCAGCAAACACTTTTTCACCCAATCTAGATGAAACTTTCAGGTACTGATCAGTACACAAATTCCACTTGGCTCGCCAAATTTCGTTCTTCTAGGTAAAACCGTTCGTTGGCAGTAACTGGTTTCATTTTGAGGTTTCACTCTGTTTTCTCCTATAGGGATACATGTATTTGGAACTCTAAATCAAACACGGTTTGTGCTAGCTCTTTGAAACTTGACACAATAAAGCAGTTTCAAGTTCTATCTCTATGGTTTGTTTGCTGTTGATGTAGCCCTAGGCAGAGACTGGCGAGAATCACTTTCATGGAAAGGGCCTGCCAAGCTTCCAAAAAACTACGAGTTGCCTGAAATCTCAGCACACACTTTTTCACCCAATCTTGATGAAACTTTCAGGTAATGATCAGTACACCAATCCCACTTGGCTGGCCAAATTTCGTTCTTCTAGGTTAAACCGTTCATTGGCAGTAACCGGTTTCATTTTGAGGTTTCACTCTGTTTTCTCCTATAGGGATACATGTATTTGGAACTCTAAATCAAACACGGTTTGTGCTAGATCTTTGAAACTTGACACAATAAAGCAGTTTCAAGTTCTATCTCTATGCTTTGTTTGCTGTTGATGTAGCCCTAAGCAGAGACTGGCGAGAATCACTTTCATGGAAAGGGCCTGCCAAGATTCCAAAACACTACGAGTTGCCTGAAATCTCAGCAAACACTTTTTCACCCAATCTTGAAAAAACTATCAGGTAATGATCAGTACACCAATCCCATTTGGCTCGCCAAATTTCGTTCTTCTAGGTTAAACCGTTCGTTGGCAGTAACCGGTTCCATTTTGAAGTTTCACTCTGTTTTCTCCTATAGGGATACATGTATTTGGAACTCTAAATCAAACACGGTTTGTGCTAGCTCTTTGAAGCTTGACACAATAAAGCAGTTTCAAGTTCTATCTCTATGGTTTGTTTGCTGTTGATGTAGCCTAAGCAGAGACTGGCGAGAATCAATTTCATGGAAAGGGCCTGCCAAGCTTCCAAAGAACTACGAGTTGTCTGAAATCTCAGCAAACACTTTTTCACCCAATCTAGATGAAACTTTCAGGTAATGATCAGTACACAAATTCCACTTGGCTCGCCAAATTTCGTTCTTCTAGGTAAAACCGTTCGTTGGCAGTAACTGGTTTCATTTTGAGGTTTCACTCTGTTTTCTCCTATAGGGATACATGTATTTGGAACTCTAAATCAAACACGGTTTGTGCTAGCTCTTTGAAAACTTGACACAATAAAGCAGTTTCAAGTTCTATCTCTATGATTTGTTTGCTGTTGATGTAGCCCTAAGCAGAGACTGGCGAGAATCACTTTCATGGAAAGGGCCTGCCAAGCTTCCAAAAAATTACAAGTTGCCTGAAATCTCAGCACACACTTTTCACCCAATCTTGATGAAACTTTCAGGTAACGATCAGTACACCAATCCCACTTGGCTCGCCAAATTTTGTTCTTCTAGGTTAAAACGTTCGTTGGCAGTAACCGGTTTCATTTTGAGGTTTCACTCTGTTTTCTCCTATAGGGATACATGTATTTGGAACTCTAAATCAAATGGTTTGTGCTAGCTCTTTGAAACTTGACACAATAAAGCAGTTTCAAGTTCTATCTCTATGGTTTGTTTGCTGTTGATGTAGCCCTAAGCAGAGACTTGCGAGAATCACTTTCATGGAAAGGGCCTGCCAAGCTTTTAAAAAACTACGAGTTGCCTAAAATCTCAGCACACACTTTTTCACCCAATCTTGATGAAACTTTCTGGTAATGATCTGTACACCAATCCCACATGGCTCGCCAAATTTCGTTCTTCTAGGTTACACCGTTCGTTGGCAGTAACCGGTTTCATTTTGAGGTTTCACTCTGTTTTCTCCTATAGGGATACATGTATTTGGAACTCTAAATCAAACACGGTTTGTGCTAGCTCTTTGAAACTTGACACAATAAAGCAGTTTCAAGTTCTATCTCTATGGTTTGTTTGCTGTTGATGTAGGCCTAAGCAGAGACTGGCGAGAATCACTTTCATGGAAAGGGCCTGCCAAGCTCCCAAAAAACTACGAGTTGCCTGAAATCTCAGCAAACACTTTTTCACCCAATCTTGATGATACTTTCAGGTAATGATCAGTACACCAATCCCACTTGGCTCGCCAAATTTCGTTCTTCTAGGTTAAACCGTTCGATGGCTGTAACCGGTTTCATTTTGAGGTTTCACTCTGTTTTCTCCTATAGGGATACATGTATTTGGAACTCTAAATCAAACACGGTTTGTGCTAGCTCTTTGAAGCTTGACACAATAAAGCAGTTTCAAGTTCTATCTCTATGGTTTGTTTGCTGTTGATGTAGCCCTAAGCAGAGACTGGCGAGAATCACTTTCATGGAAAGGGCCTGCCAAGCTTCCAAAGAACTACGAGTTGCCTGAAATCTCAGCAAACACTTTTTCACCCAATCTAGATGAAACTTTCAGGTAATGATCAGTACACAAATTCCACTTGGCTCGCCAAATTTCGTTCTTCTAGGTTAAACCGTTCGTTGGCAGTAACCGGTTTCATTTTGAGGTTTCACTCTGTTTTCTCCTATAGGGATACATGTATTTGAAACTCTAAATCACACACGGTTTGTGCTAGCTCTTTGAAACTTGACACAATAAAGCAGTTTCAAGTTCTATCTTTATGGTTTGTTTGCTGTTGATGTAGCCCTAAGCAGAGACTGGCGAGAATCACTTTCATGGAAAGGGCCTGCCAAGCTTCTAAAAAACTACGAGTTGCCTGATATCTCAGCACACACTTTTTCACCCAATCTTGATGAAACTTTCTGGTAATGATCTGTACACCAATCCCACTTGGCTCGCCAAATTTCGTTCTTCTAGGTTACACCATTCGTTGGCAGTATCCGGTTTCATTTTGAGGTTTCACTGTGTTTTCTCCTATAGGGATACATGTATTTGACACTCTAAATCAAACACGGTTTTTGCTAGCTCTTTGAAACTTGACACAATAAAGCAGTTTCAAGTTCTATCTCTACGGTTTGTTTGCTGTTGATTTAGCCCTAAGGAGAGACTGGCGAGAATCACTTTCATGGAAAGGGCCTGCCAAGCTTCCAAAAATCTACGAGTTGCCTGAAATCTCAGCACACACTTTTTCGCCCAATCTTGATGAAACTTTCAGGTAATGATCAGTACACCAATCCCACTTGGCTCGCCAAATTTCGTTCTTCTAGGTTAAACCGTTCGTTGGCAGTAACCGGTTCCATTTTGAGGTTTCACTCTGTTTTCTCCTATAGGGATACATGTATTTGGAACTCTAAATCAAACACGGTTTGTGCTAGCTCTTTGAAACTTGACACAATAAAGCAGTTTCAAGTTCTATCTCTACGGTTTGTTTGCTGTTGATGTAGCCCTAAGCAGAGACTTGCGAGAATCACTTTCATGGAAAGGGCCTGCCAAGCTTCCAAAAAACTACGAGTTTCCTGAAATCTCAGCACACACTTTTTCACCCAATCTTGATGAAACTTTCAGGTAATGATCAGTACACCAATCCCACTTTCCTCGCCAAATTTCGTTCTTCTAGGTTAAACTGTTCGTTGGCAGTAACCGGTTCATTTTGAGGTTTCACTCTGTTTTCTCCTATAGGGATACATGTATTTGGAACTCTAAAATAAAGACGGTTTGTGCTAGCTCTTTGAAACTTGACACAATAAAGCAGTTTCAAGTACTATCTCTATGGTTTCTTTGATGTTGATGTAGCCCTAAGCGGAGACTGGCGAGAATCACTTTCATGGAAAGGGCCTGCCAATCTTCCAAAAAACTACGAGTTTCCTGAAATAACAGCACACACTTTTTCACCCAATCTTGATGAAACTTTCAGGTAATGATCAGTACACCAATCCCACTTGGCTCGCCAAATTTCGTTCTTCCAGGTTAAACCGTTCGTTGGCAGTAACCGGTTTCATTTTGAGGTTTCACTCTGTTTTCTCTTATAGGGATACATGTATTTGGAACTCTAAATCAAACACGGTTTATGCTAGCTCTTTGAAACTTGACACAATAAAGTAGTTTCAAGTTCTATCTCTATGGTTTGTTTGCTGTTCATGTAGCCCTAGGCAAAGACTGGTGAGAATCACTTTCATGGAAAGGGCCTGCCAAGCTTCCAAAAAACTACGAGTTACCTGAAATCTCAGCACACACTTTTTCACCCAATCTTGATGAAACTTTCAGGTAATGATCAGTAAGCCAATCCCACTTGGCTCGCCAAATTTCGTTCTTCTAGGTTAAACCGTTCGTTGGCAGTAACCGGTTTCATTGTGAGGTTTCACTCTGTTTTCTCCTATAGGGATACATGTATTTGGAACTCGAAATCAAACACGGTTTGTGCTAGCTCTTTGAAACTTGACACAATAAAGCAGTTTCAAGTTCTATCTCTATGGTTTGTTTGCTGTTGATGTAGCCCTAAGCAGAGACTGGCGAGAATCACTTTCATGGAAAGGGCCTGCCAAGCTTCCAAAAAACTACGAGTTGCCTGAAATCTCAGCAAACACTTTACACCCAATCTTGATAATACTTTCAGGTAATGATCAGTACACCAATCCCACTTGGCTCGCCACATTTCGTTCATCTAGGTTAAAACGTTCGTTGGCAGTAACCGGTTTCATTTTGAGGTTTCACTCTGTTTTCTCCTATAGGGATACATGTATTTGGAACTCTAAATCAAACACGGTTTGTGCTAGCTCTTTGAAACTTGACACAATAAAGCAGTTTCAAGTTCTATCTCTATGGTTTGTTTGCTGTTGATGTAGCCCTAAGCAGAGACTGGCGAGAATCACTTTCATTGAAAGGGCCAGCCAAGATTCCAAAAAACTAGGAGTTTCCTGAAATCTCAGCAAACACTTTTTCACACAATCTTGATGATACTTTCAGGTAATGATCAGTACACCAATCCCACTTGGCTCGCCAAATTTCATTCTTCTAGGTTAAACCGTTCGTTGGCAGTAACCGGTTTCATTTTGAGGTTTCACTCTGTTTTCTCCTATAGGGATACGTGTATTTGGAACTCTAAATCAAACACGGTTTGTGCTAGCTCTTTGAAACTTGACACAATAAAGCAGTTTCAAGTTCTATCTCTATAGTTTGTTTGCTGTTGATGTAGCCCTAAGCAGAGACTGGTGAGAATCACTTTCATGGAAAGGGCCTGCCAAGCTTCCAAAAAACTACGAGTTGCCTGAAATCTCAGCAAACACTTTTTCACCCAATCTTGATGAAACTTTCAGGTAATGATCAGTACACCAATCCCACTTGGCTCGCCAAATTTTGTTCTTCTAGGTTAAACCGTTCGTTGGCAGTAACCGGTTCCATTTTGAGGTTTCACTCTGTTTTCTCCTATAGGGATACATGTATTTGGAACTCTAAATCAAAGACGGTTTGTGCTAGCTCTTTGAAACTTGACACAATAAAGCAGTTTCAAGTTCTATCTCTATGGTTTGTTTGCTGTTGATGTAGCCCTAAGCAGAGACTGGCGAGAATCACTTTCATTGAAAGGGCCAGCCAAGATTCCAAAAAACTAGGAGTTTCCTGAAATCTCAGCAAACACTTTTTCACACAATCTTGATGATACTTTCAGGTAATGATCAGTACACCAATCCCACTTGGCTCGCCAAATTTCATTCTTCTAGGTTAAACCGTTCGTTGGCAGTAACCGGTTTCATTTTGAGGTTTCACTCTGTTTTCTCCTATAGGGATACGTGTATTTGGAACTCTAAATCAAACACGGTTTGTGCTAGCTCTTTGAAACTTGACACAATAAAGCAGTTTCAAGTTCTATCTCTATAGTTTGTTTGCTGTTGATGTAGCCCTAAGCAGAGACTGGTGAGAATCACTTTCATGGAAAGGGCCTGCCAAGCTTCCAAAAAACTACGAGTTGCCTGAAATCTCAGCACACACTTTTTCACCCAATCTTGATGAAACTTTCAGGTAATGATCAGTACACCAATCCCACTTGGCTCGCCAAATTTCGTTCTTCTAGGTTAAACCGTTCGTTGGCAGTAACCGGTTTCATTTTGAGGTTTCACTCTGTTTTCTCCTTTAGGGATACATGTATTTGGAACTCTAAATCAAACACGGTTTGTGCTAGCTCTTTGAAACTTGACACAATAAAGCAGTTTCAAGTTCTATCTCTATGGTTTGTTTGCTGTTTATGTAGCCCTAAGCAGAGACTGGCGAGAATCACTTTCATGGAAAGGGCCTGCCAAGCTTCCAAAAAACTAGGAGTTCCATGAAATCTCAGCAAACACTTTTTCAACCAATCTTGATGATACTTTCAGGTAATGATCAGTACACCAATCCCACTTGGCTCGCCAAATTTCGTTCTTCTAGGTTAAACCGTTCGTTGGCAGTAACCGGATTCATTTTGAGGTTTCACTCTGTTTTCTCCAAAGGGATACATGTATTTGGAACTGTAAATGAAACACGGTTTGTGCTAGCTCTTTGAAACTTGACACAATAAAGCAGTTTCAAGTTCTATCTCTATGGTTTGTTTGCTGTTGATGTAGCCCTAAGCAGAGACTGGCGAGAATCACTTTCATGGAAAGGGCCTGCCAAGCTTCTAAAAAACTACGAGTTGCCTGATATCTCAGCACACACTTTTTCACCCAATCTTGATGAAACTTTCTGGTAATGATCTGTACACCAATCCCACTTGGCTCGCCAAATTTCGTTCTTCTAGGTTACACCATTCGTTGGCAGTATCCGGTTTCATTTTGAGGTTTCACTGTGTTTTCTCCTATAGGGATACATGTATTTGACACTCTAAATCAAACACGGTTTTTGCTAGCTCTTTGAAACTTGACACAATAAAGCAGTTTCAAGTTCTATCTCTACGGTTTGTTTGCTGTTGATTTAGCCCTAAGGAGAGACTGGCGAGAATCACTTTCATGGAAAGGGCCTGCCAAGCTTCCAAAAATCTACGAGTTCCCTGAAATCTCAGCACACACTTTTTCGCCCAATCTTGATGAAACTTTCAGGTAATGATCAGTACACCAATCCCACTTGGCTCGCCAAATTTCGTTCTTCTAGGTTAAACCGTTCCTTGGCAGTAACCGGTTCCATTTTGAGGTTTCACTCTGTTTTCTCCTATAGGGATACATGTATTTGGAACTCTAAATCAAACACGGTTTGTGCTAGCTCTTTGAAACTTGACACAATAAAGCAGTTTCAAGTTCTATCTCTACGGTTTGTTTGCTGTTGATGTAGCCCTAAGCAGAGACTTGCGAGAATCACTTTCATGGAAAGGGCCTGCCAAGCTTCCAAAAAACTACGAGTTGCCTGAAATCTCAGCACACACTTTTTCACCCAATCTTGATGAAACTTTCAGGTAATGATCAGTACACCAATCCCACTTTCCTCGCCAAATTTCGTTCTTCTAGGTTAAACTGTTCGTTGGCAGTAACCGGTTCATTTTGAGGTTTCACTCTGTTTTCTCCTATAGGGATACATGTATTTGGAACTCTAAAATAAAGACGGTTTGTGCTAGCTCTTTGAAACTTGACACAATAAAGCAGTTTCAAGTACTATCTCTATGGTTTCTTTGATGTTGATGTAGCCCTAAGCGGGAGACTGGCGAGAATCACTTTCATGGAAAGGGCCTGCCAATCTTCCAAAAAACTACGAGTTTCCTGAAATAACAGCACACACTTTTTCACCCAATCTTGATGAAACTTTCAGGTAATGATCAGTACACCAATCCCACTTGGCTCGCCAAATTTCGTTCTTCCAGGTTAAACCGTTCGTTGGCAGTAACCGGTTTCATTTTGAGGTTTCACTCTGTTTTCTCTTATAGGGATACATGTATTTGGAACTCTAAATCAAACACGGTTTATGCTAGCTCTTTGAAACTTGACACAATAAAGTAGTTTCAAGTTCTATCTCTATGGTTTGTTTGCTGTTCATGTAGCCCTAGGCAAAGACTGGTGAGAATCACTTTCATGGAAAGGGCCTGCCAAGCTTCCAAAAAACTACGAGTTACCTGAAATCTCAGCACACACTTTTTCACCCAATCTTGATGAAACTTTCAGGTAATGATCAGTAAGCCAATCCCACTTGGCTCGCCAAATTTCGTTCTTCTAGGTTAAACCGTTCGTTGGCAGTAACCGGTTTCATTGTGAGGTTTCACTCTGTTTTCTCCTATAGGGATACATGTATTTGGAACTCGAAATCAAACACGGTTTGTGCTAGCTCTTTGAAACTTGACACAATAAAGCAGTTTCAAGTTCTATCTCTATGGTTTGTTTGCTGTTGATGTAGCCCTAAGCAGAGACTGGCGAGAATCACTTTCATGGAAAGGGCCTGCCAAGCTTCCAAAAAACTACGAGTTGCCTGAAATCTCAGCAAACACTTTACACCCAATCTTGATAATACTTTCAGGTAATGATCAGTACACCAATCCCACTTGGCTCGCCACATTTCGTTCATCTAGGTTAAAACGTTCGTTGGCAGTAACCGGTTTCATTTTGAGGTTTCACTCTGTTTTCTCCTATAGGGATACATGTATTTGGAACTCTAAATCAAAGACGGTTTGTGCTAGCTCTTTGAAACTTGACACAATAAAGCAGTTTCAAGTTCTATCTCTATGGTTTGTTTGCTGTTGATGTAGCCCTAAGCAGAGACTGGCGAGAATCACTTTCATTGAAAGGGCCAGCCAAGATTCCAAAAAACTAGGAGTTTCCTGAAATCTCAGCAAACACTTTTTCACACAATCTTGATGATACTTTCAGGTAATGATCAGTACACCAATCCCACTTGGCTCGCCAAATTTCATTCTTCTAGGTTAAACCGTTCGTTGGCAGTAACCGGTTTCATTTTGAGGTTTCACTCTGTTTTCTCCTATAGGGATACGTGTATTTGGAACTCTAAATCAAACACGGTTTGTGCTAGCTCTTTGAAACTTGACACAATAAAGCAGTTTCAAGTTCTATCTCTATAGTTTGTTTGCTGTTGATGTAGCCCTAAGCAGAGACTGGTGAGAATCACTTTCATGGAAAGGGCCTGCCAAGCTTCCAAAAAACTACGAGTTGCCTGAAATCTCAGCACACACTTTTTCACCCAATCTTGATGAAACTTTCAGGTAATGATCAGTACACCAATCCCACTTGGCTCGCCAAATTTTGTTCTTCTAGGTTAAACCGTTCGTTGGCAGTAACCGGTTCCATTTTGAGGTTTCACTCTGTTTTCTCCTATAGGGATACATGTATTTGGAACTCTAAATCAAAGACGGTTTGTGCTAGCTCTTTGAAACTTGACACAATAAAGCAGTTTCAAGTTCTATCTCTATGGTTTGTTTGCTGTTGATGTAGCCCTAAGCAGAGACTGGCGAGAATCACTTTCATTGAAAGGGCCAGCCAAGATTCCAAAAAACTAGGAGTTTCCTGAAATCTCAGCAAACACTTTTTCACACAATCTTGATGATACTTTCAGGTAATGATCAGTACACCAATCCCACTTGGCTCGCCAAATTTCATTCTTCTAGGTTAAACCGTTCGTTGGCAGTAACCGGTTTCATTTTGAGGTTTCACTCTGTTTTCTCCTATAGGGATACGTGTATTTGGAACTCTAAATCAAACACGGTTTGTGCTAGCTCTTTGAAACTTGACACAATAAAGCAGTTTTCAAGTTCTATCTCTATAGTTTGTTTGCTGTTGATGTAGCCCTAAGCAGAGACTGGTGAGAATCACTTTCATGGAAAGGGCCTGCCAAGCTTCCAAAAAACTACGAGTTGCCTGAAATCTCAGCACACACTTTTTCACCCAATCTTGATGAAACTTTCAGGTAATGATCAGTACACCAATCCCACTTGGCTCGCCAAATTTCGTTCTTCTAGGTTAAACCGTTCGTTGGCAGTAACCGGTTTCATTTTGAGGTTTCACTCTGTTTTCTCCTTTAGGGATACATGTATTTGGAACTCTAAATCAAACACGGTTTGTGCTAGCTCTTTGAAACTTGACACAATAAAGCAGTTTCAAGTTCTATCTCTATGGTTTGTTTGCTTTTTATGTAGCCCTAAGCAGAGACTGGCGAGAATCACTTTCATGGAAAGGGCCTGCCAAGCTTCCAAAAAACTAGGAGTTCCATGAAATCTCAGCAAACACTTTTTCAACCAATCTTGATGATACTTTCAGGTAATGATCAGTACACCAATCCCACTTGGCTCGCAAATTTCGTTCTTCTAGGTTAAACCGTTCGTTGGCAGTAACCGGATTCATTTTGAGGTTTCACTCTGTTTTCTCCAAAGGGATACATGTATTTGGAACTGTAAATGAAACACGGTTTGTGCTAGCTCTTTGAAACTTGACACAATAAAGCAGTTTCAAGTTCTATCTCTATGGTTTGTTTGCTGTTGATGTAGCCCTAAGCAGAGACTGGCGAGAATCACTTTCATGGAAAGGGCCTGCCAAGCTTCCAAAAAACTACGAGTTGCCTGAAATCTCAGCACACACTTTTTCACCCAATCTTGATGATACTTTCAGGTAATGATCAGTACACCAATCCCACTTTGCTCGCCAAATTTCGTTCTTCTAGGTTAAACTGTTCGTTGGCAGTAACCGGTTAATTTTGAGGTTTCACTCTGTTTTCTCCTATAGGGATACATGTATTTGGAACTCTAAATCAAACACGGTTTGTGCTAGCTCTTTGAAACTTGACACAATAAAGCAGTTTCAAGTACTATCTCTATGGTTTGTTTGCTGTTGATGTAGCCCTAAGCGGAGACTGGCGAGAATCACTTTCATGGAAAGGGCCTGCCAAGCTTCCAAAAAACTACGAGTTTCCTGAAATCTCAGCACACACTTTTTCACCCAATCTTGATGAAACTTTCAGGTAATGATCAGTACACCAATCCCACTTGGCTCGCCAAATTTTGTTCTTCTAGGTTAAACCGTTCATTGGCAGTAACCGGTTTCATTTTGAGGTTTCACTCTGTTTTCTCTTATAGGGATACATGTATTTGGAACTCTAAATCAAACACGGTTTATGCTAGCTCTTTGAAACTTGACACAATAAAGTAGTTTCAAGTTCTATCTCTATGGTTTGTTTGCTGTTCATGTAGCCCTAGGCAGAGACTGGTGAGAATCACTTTCCTGGAAAGGACCTGCCAAGCTTCCAAAAAACTACGAGTTACCTGAAATCTCAGCACACACTTTTTCACCCAATATTGATGAAACTTTCAGGTCATGATCAGTACGCCAATCCCACTTGGCTCGCCACATTTCGTTCATCTAGGTTAAAACGTTCGTTGGCAGTAACCGGTTTCATTTTGAGGTTTCACTCTGTTTTCTCCTATAGGGATACATGTATTTGGAACTCTAAATCAAAGACGGTTTGTGCTAGCTCTTTGAAACTTGACACAATAAAGCAGTTTCAAGTTCTATCTCTATGGTTTGTTTGCTGTTGATGTAGCCCTAAGCAGAGACTGGCGAGAATCACTTTCATGGAAAGGGCCTGCCAAGATTCCAAAAAACTATGAGTTTCCTGAAATCTCAGCAAACACTTTTTCACCCAATCTTGATGATACTTTCAGGTAATGATCAGTACACCAATCCCACTTGGCTCGCCAAATTTCGTTCTTCTAGGTTAAACCGTTCGTTGGCAGTAACCGGTTTCATTTTGAGGTTTCACTCTGTTTTCTCCTATAGGGATACGTGTATTTGGAACTCTAAATCAAACACGGTTTGTGCTAGCTCTTTGAAACTTGACACAATAAAGCAGTTTCAAGTTCTATCTCTATAGTTTGTTTGCTGTTGATGTAGCCTAAGCAGAGACTGGTGAGAATCACTTTCATGGAAAGGGCCTGCCAAGCTTCCAAAAAACTACGAGTTGCGTGAAATCTCAGCACACACTTTTTCACCCAATCTTGATGAAACTTTCAGGTAATGATCAGTACACCAATCCCACTTGGCTCGCCAAATTTCATTCTTCTAGGTTAAACCGTTCGTTGGCAGTAACTGGTTTCATTTTGAGGTTTCACTCTGTTTTCTCCTATAGGGATACATGTATTTGGAACTCTAAATCAAACACGGTTTGTGCTAGCTCTTTGAAACTTGACACAATAAAGCAGTTTCAATTTCTATCTCTATGGTTTGTTTGCTGTTGATGTAGCCCTAAGCAGAGACTGGCGAGAATCACTTTCATGGAAAGGGCCTGCCAAGCTTCCAAAAAACTAGGAGTTCCATGAAATCTCAGCAAACACTTTTTGACTCAATCTTGATGATACTTTCAGGTAATGATCTGTACACCAATCCCACTTGGCTCGCCAAATTTCGTTCTTCTAGGTTAAACCGTTCATTGGCAGTAACCGGATTTATTTTGAGGTTTAACTCTGTTTTCTCCAAAGGGATACATGTATTTGGAACTGTAAATGAAACACGGTTTGTGCTAGCTCTTTGAAACTTGACACAATAAAGCAGTTTCAAGTTCTATCTCTATGGTTTGTTTGCTGTTGATGTAGCCCTAAGCAGAGACTGGCGAGAATCACTTTAATGGAAAGGGCCTGCCAAGCTTCCAAAAAACTAAGAGTTGCCTGAAATCTCAGCACACAGTTTTTCACCCAATCTTGATGATACTTTCAGGTAATGATCAGTACACCAATCCCACTTGGCTCCCCAAATTTCGTACTTCTAGGTTAAAACGTTCGTTGGCAGTAACCGGTTTCATTTTGAGGTTTCACTCCGTTTTCTCCTATAGGGATACATGTATTTGGAACTCTAAATCAAACACGGTTTGTGCTAGCTCTTTGAAACTTGACACAATAAAACAGTTTCAAGTTCTATCTCTATGGTTTGTTTGCTGTTGATGTAGCCCTAAGCAGAGACTGGCGAGAATCACTTTCATAGAAAGGGCCTGCCAAGATTCCAAAAAACTACGAGTTGCCTGAAATCTCAGGACACACTTTTTCACCCAATCTTGATGAAACTTTCAGGTAATGATCAGTATACCAATCCCACTTGGCTCGCCAAATTTCGTTCTTCTAGGTTAAACCGTTCGTTGGCAGTAACCGGTTTCATTTTGAGGTTTCACTCTGTTTTCTCCAAAGAGATACATGTATTTGGAACTCTAAATCAAATACGGTTTGTGCTAGCTCTTTGAAACTTGACACAATAAAGCAGTTTCAAGTTCTATCTCTATGGTTTGTTTTCTGTTGATGTAGCCCTAAGCAGAGACTGGCGAGAATCACTTTCATGGAAAGGGCCTGCCAAGCTTCCAAAAAACTACGAGTTGCCTGAAATCTCAGCACACACTTTTTCACCCAATCTTGATGATACTTTCAGGTAATGATCAGTACACGAATCCCACTTGGCTCGCCAAATTTCGTTCTTCTAGGTTAAACCGTTCGTTGGCAGTAACCGGTTTCATTTTGAGGTTTCCCTCTGTTTTCTCCAAAGGGATACATGTATTTGGAACTCTAAATCAAACACGGTTTGTGCTAGCTCTTTGAAACTTGACACAATAAAGCAGTTTCAAGTTCTATCTCTATGGTTTGTTTGCTGTTGATGTAGCCCTAAGCAGAGACTGGCGAGAATCACTTTCATGGAAAGGGCCTGCCAAGCTTCCAAAAAACCTACGAGTTTCCTGAAATCTCAGCAAACACTTTTTCACCCAATCTTGATGATACTTTCAGGTAATGATCAGTACACCAATCCACTTGGCTCGCCAAATTTCGTTTTTCTAGGTTTAAACCGTTCGTTGGCAGTAACCGGTTTCATTTTGAGGTTTCACTCTGTTTTCTCCTATAAGGATACGTGTATTTGGAACTCTAAATCAAACACGGTTTGTGCTAGCTCTTTGAACCTTGACACAATAAAGCAGTTTCAAGTTCTATCTCTATGGTTTGTTTGCTGTTGATGTAGCCCTAAGCAGAGACTGGCGAGAATCACTTTCATGGAAAGGGCCTGCCAAGCTTCCAAAAAACTACGAGTTGCCTGAAATCTCAGCAAACACTTTTTCACCCAATCTTGAAAATACTTTCAGGTAATGATCAGTACACCAATCCCACTTGGCTCGCCAAATTTCGTTCTTCTAGGTTAAACCGTTCGTTGGCAGTAACCGGTTTCATTGTTAGGTTTCACTCTGTTTTCTCCAAAGGGATACATGTATTTGGAACTCTAAATCAAACACGGTTTGTGCTAGCTCTTTGAAACTTGACACAATAAAGCAGTTTCAAGTTCTATCTCTATGGTTTGTTTGCTGTTGATGTAGCCCTAAGCAGAGACTGGCGAGAATCACTTTCATGGAAAGGGCCTGCCAAGCTTCCAAAAAACTAGGAGTTGCCTGAAATCTCAGCAAACACTTTTTCACCCAATCTTGATGAAACTTTGCGGTAATGATCAGTACACCAATCCCACTTGGCTCCCCAAATTTATTCTTCTAGGTTAAATCGTTCGTTGGCAGTAACCGGTTTCATTTTGAGGTTTCAATCTGTTTTCTCCTATAGGGATACATGTATTTGGAACTCTAAATCAAAGACGGTTTGTGCTAGCTCTTTGAAACTTGACACAATAAAGCAGTCTCAAGTTCTATCTCTATGGTTTGTTTGCTGTTGATGTAGCCCTAAGAAGAGACTGGCGAGAATCACTTTCATGGAAAGGGCCTGCCAAGCTTCCAAAAAACTACGAGTTGCCTGAAATCTCAGCAAACACTTTTTCACCCAATCTTGATGATACTTTCAGGTAATGATCAGTACACCAATCCCACTTGGCTTGCCAAATTTCATTCTTCTAGGTTAAACCGTTTGTTGGCAGTAACCGGTTTCATTTTGAGGTTTCAATCTGTTTTCTCCTATAGGGATACATGTATTTGGAACTCTAAATCAAACACGGTTTTTGCTAGCTCTTTGACACTTGACACAATAAAGCAGTTTCAATATCTCTATGGTTTGTTTGCTCTTGATGTAGCCCTAAGCAGAGACTGGCGAGAATCACTTTCATGGAAAGGGCCTGCCAAGCTTCCAAAAAAATACGAGTTGCCTGAAATCTCAGCAAACACTTTTTTCACCCAATCTTGATGAAACTTTCAGGTAATGATCAGTATACCAATCACACTTGGCTCGCCAAATTTCGTTATTCTAGGTTAAACCGTTCGTTGGCAGTAACCGGTTTCATTTTGAGGTTTCACTCTGTTTTCTCCAAAGGGATACATGTATTTGGAACTCTAAATCAAACACGGTTTGTGCTAGCTCTTTGAAACTTGACACAATAAAGCAGTTTCAGGTTCTTTCTCTATGGTTTGTTTGCTGTTGATGTAGCCCTAAGCAGAGACTGGCGAGAATCACTTTCATGGAAAGGGCCTGCCAAGCTTCCAAAAAACTACGAGTTGCCTGAAATCTCAGCAAACACTTTTTCACCCAATCTTGATGAAACTTTCAGGTAATGATCAGTACACAAATTCCACTTGGCTCGCAAATTTTCGTTCTTCTAGGTTAAATCGTTCATTGGCACTAACTGGTTTCAATTTGAGGTTTCAATCTGTTTTCTCCTATAGGGATACATGTATTTGGAACTCTAAATCAAACACGGTTTGTGCTAGCTCTTTGAAACTTGACACAATAAAGCAGTTTCAAGTTCTATCTCTATGGTTTGATTGCTGTTGATGTAGCCCTAAGCAGAGACTGGCGAGAATCACTTTCATGGAAAGGGCCTGCCAAGCTTCCAAAAAACTACGAGTTGCCTGAAATCTCAGCAATCACTTTTTTACCCAATCTTGAAAATACTTTCAGGTAATGATCAGTACACCAATCCAACTTGGCTCGCCAAATTTCGTTCTTCTAGGTTAAACCGTTCGTTGTCAGTTACCGGTTTCATTTTGAGGTTTCACTCTGTTTTCTCCTATAGGGATACATGTATTTGGAACTCTAAATCAAACACGGTTTTTGCTAGCTCTTTGAAACTTGACACAATAAAGCAGTTTCAAGTTCTATCTCTATGGTTTGTTTGCTGTTGATGTAGCCCTAAGCAGAGACTGGCGAGAATCACTTTCATGGAAAGGGCCTGCCAAGCTTCCAAAAAACTACGAGTTGCCTGAAATCTCAGCAAACACTTTTTCACCCAATCTCGATGAAACTTTCAGGTAATGATCAGTACACAAATTCCACTTGGCTCGCAAATTTTCGTTCTTTTAGGTTAAACCGTTCGTTGGCAGTAACCGGTTTCAATTTGAGGTTTCACTCTGTTTTCTCCTATAGGGATAAAAGTATTTGGAACTCTAAATCAAACACGGTTTGTGCTAGCTCTTTGAAACTTGACACAATAAAGCAGTTTCAAGTTCTACCTCTATGGTTTGCTTGCTGTTGATGTAGCCCTAAGCAGAGACTGGCGAGAATCACTTTCATGGAAAGGGCCTGCCAAGCTTCCAAAAAACTACGAGTTGCCTGAAATCTCAGCAATCACTTTTTTACCCAATCTTGAAAATACTTTCAGGTAATGATCAGTACACCAATCCAACTTGGCTCGCCAAATTTCGTTCTTCTAGGTTAAACCGTTCGTTGTCAGTTACCGGTTTCATTTTGAGGTTTCACTCTGTTTTCTCCTATAGGGATACATGTATTTGGAACTCTAAATCAAACACGGTTTTGCTAGCTCTTTGAAACTTGACACAATAAAGCAGTTTCAAGTTCTATCTCTATGGTTTGTTTGTTGTTGATGTAGCCCTAAGCAGAGACTGGCGAGAATCACTTTCCTGGAAAGGGCCTGCCAAGCTTCCAAAAAACTACCAGTTGCCTGAAATCTCAGCAAACACTTTTTCACCCAATCTTGATAAAACTTTCAGGTAATGATCACTACACGACCCCCACTTGGCTCGCCAAATTTCGTTCTTCTAGGTTAAACCATTCGTTGGCAGTAACCGGTTTCATTTTGAGGTTTCACTCTGTTTTCTCCTATAGGGATACATGTATTTGGAACTCTAAATCAAACACGGTTTTTGCTAGCTCTTTGAAACTTGACACAATAAAGCAGTTCAAGTTCTATCTCTATGGTTTGTTTGTTGTTGATGTAGCCCTAAGCAGAGACTGGCGAGAATCACGTTCATAAAAAGGGTCTGCCAAGCTTCCAAAAAACTACGAGTTGCCTGAAATCTCAGCAAACACTTTTTCACCCAATCTTGATAAAACTTTCAGGTAAGGATCACTACACCAATCCCACTTGGCTCGCCAAATTTCGTTCTTCTAGGTTATACCATTCGTTGGCAGTAACCGGTTTCATTTTGAGGTTTCACTCTGTTTTCTCCTATAGGGATACATGTATTTGGAACTCTAAATCAAACACGGTTTTTGCTAGCTCTTTGAAACTTGACACAATAAAGCAGTTTCAAGTTCTATCTCTATGGTTTGTTTGTTGTTGATGTAGCCCTAAGCAGAGACTGGCGAGAATCACTTTCATGGAAAGGGCCTGCCAAGCTTCCAAAAAACTACGAGTTGCCTGAAATCTCAGCAAACACTTTTTCACCCAATCTTGATAAAACTTTCAGGTAATGATCACTACATGACCCCCACTTGGCTCGCCAAATTTCGTTCTTCTAGGTTAAACCGTTCGTTGTCAGTTACCGGTTCCATTTTGAGATTTCACGCTATTTTCTCCTATAGGGGTACATCTATTTAAAACTCTAAATCAAACACGGTTTTTGCTAGCTCATTGAAACATGACACAATAAAGCAGTTTCAAGTTGTATCTCTATGGTTTGTTTGCTGTTGATGTAGCCCTAAGCAGAGACTGGCGAGAATCACTTTCATGGAAAGGGCCTGCCAAGCTTCCAAAAAACTATGAGTTGCCTGAAATCTCAGCTAACACTTTTTCACCCAATCTTGATAAAACTTTCAGGTAATGATCACTACACCAATCCCACTTGGCTCGCCAAATTTCGTTCTTCTAGGTTAAACCGTTCGTTGGCAGTAACTTGTTTCATTTTGAGGTTTCACTCTGTTTTCTCCTATAGGGATACACGTATTTGGAACTCTAAATCGAACACGGTTTGTGCTAGCTCTTTGAAACTTGACACAATAAAGCAGTTTCAAGTTCTATCTCTCTGGTTTGTTTGCTGTTGATATAGCCCTAAGCAGAGACTGGAGAGTATCAACTTTCATGGAAAGGGCCTGCCAAGCTTCCAAAAAACTACGAGTTGCCTGATATCTCAGCACACTTTTTCACCCAATCTTGATGAAACTTTCAGGTAATGATCAGTACACCAATCCCACTTGGCTCGCCAAATTTCGTTCTTCTAGGTTAAACCGTTCGTTGGCAGTAACCGGTTTCATTGTGAGGTTTCACTCTGTTTTCTCCAAAGGGATACATGTATTTGGAACTCTAAATCAAACACGGTTTGTGCTAGCTCTTTGAAACTTGACACAATAAAGCAGTTTCAAGTTCTATCTCTATGGTTTGTTTGCTGTTGATGTAGCCCTAAGCAGAGACTGGCGAGAATCACTTTCATGGAAAGGGCCTGCCAAGCTTCCAAAAAACTAGGAGTTGCCTGAAATCTCAGCAAACACTTTTTCACCCAATCTTGATGAAACTTTGCGGTAATGATCAGTACACCAATCCCACTTGGCTCCCCAAATTTATTCTTCTAGGTTAAATCGTTCGTTGGCAGTAACCGGTTTCATTTTGAGGTTTCACTCTGTTTTCTCCTATAGGGATACATGTATTTGGAACTCTAAATCAAAGACGGTTTGTGCTAGCTCTTTGAAACTTGACACAATAAAGCAGTTTCAAGTTGTAACTCTATGGTTTGTTTGCTGTTGATGTAGCCCTAAGCGGAGACTGGCGAGAATCACTTTCATGGAAAGGGCCTGCCAAGCTTCCAAAAAACTACGAGTTGCCTGAAATCTCAGCAATCACATTTTTACCCAATCTTGAAAATACTTTCAGGTAATGATCAGTACACCAATCCCACTTGGCTCGCCAAATTTTGTTCTTCTAGGTTAAACCGTTCGTTGTCACTTACCGGTTTCATTTTGAGGTTTCACTCTGTTTTCTCCTATAGGGATACATGTATTTGGAACTCTAAATCAAACACGGTTTTTGCTAGCTCTTTGAAACTTGACACAATAAAGCAGTTTCAAGTTCTATCTCTATGGTTTTTTTGTTGTTGATGTAGCCCTAAGCAGAGACTGGCGAGAATCACTTTCATGGAAAGGCCCTGCCAAGCTTCCAAAAAACTACCAGATGCCTGAAATCTCAGCAAACACTTTTTCACCCAATCTTGATAAAACTTTCAGGTAATGATCACTACACCACTCCCACTTGGCTCGCCAAATTTCGTTCTTCTAGGTTAAACCATTCGTTGGCAGTAACCGGTTTCATTTTGAGGTTTCACTCTGTTTTCTCCTATAGGGAAACATGTATTTGGAACTCTAAATCAAACACGGTTTGTGCTAGCTCTTTGAAACTTGACACAATAAAGCAGTTTCAAGTTGTAACTCTATGGTTTGTTTGCTGTTGATGTAGCCCTAAGCAGAGACTGGCGAGAATCACTTTCATGGAAAGGGCCTGCCAAGCTTCCAAAAAACTACAAGTTGCCTGAAATCTCAGCAATCACATTTTTACCCAATCTTGAAAATACTTTCAGGTAATGATCAGTACACCAATCCCACTTGGCTCGCCAAATTTTGTTCTTCTAGGTTAAACCGTTCGTTGGCAGTAACCGGTTTCATTTTGAGGTTTCACTCTGTTTCTCCTATAGGGATACATGTATTTGGAACTCTAAATCAAACACGGTTTGTGCTAGCTCTTTGAAACTTGACACAATAAAGCAGTTTCAAGTTCTATCTCTATGGTTTGTTTGCTGCTGATGTAGCCCTAAGCAGAGACTGGCGAGAATCACTTTCATGGAAAGGGCCTGCCAAGCTTCCAAAAAACTACGAGTTGCCTGAAATCTCAGCACACACTTTTTCACCCAATCTTGATGAAACTTTCAGGTAATGATCAGTACACCAATCCCACTTGGCTCGCCAAATTTCGTTCTTCTAGGTTAAACCGTTCGTTGGCAGTAACCGGTTTCATTGTGAGGTTTCACTCTGTTTTCTCCAAAGGGATACATGTATTTGGAACTCTAAATCAAACACGGTTTGTGCTAGCTCTTTGAAACTTGACACAATAAAGCAGTTTCAAGTTCTATCTCTATGGTTTGTTTGCTGTTGATGTAGCCCTAAGCAGAGACTGGCGAGAATCACTTTCATGGAAAGGGCCTGCCAAGCTTCCAAAAAACTAGGAGTTGCCTGAAATCTCAGCAACACTTTTTCACCCAATCTTGATGAAACTTTGCGGTAATGATCAGTACACCAATCCCACTTGGCTCCCCAAATTTATTCTTCTAGGTTAAATCGTTCGTTGGCAGTAACCGGTTTCATTTTGAGGTTTCACTCTGTTTTCTCCTATAGGGATACATGTATTTGGAACTCTAAATCAAACACGGTTTTTGCTAGCTCTTTGAAACTTGACACAATAAAGCAGTTTCAAGTTCTATCTCTATGGTTTTTTTGTTGTTGATGTAGCCCTAAGCAGAGACTGGCGAGAATCACTTTCATGGAAAGGCCCTGCCAAGCTTCCAAAAAACTACCAGATGCCTGAAATCTCAGCAAACACTTTTTCACCCAATCTTGATAAAACTTTCAGGTAATGATCACTACACCACTCCCACTTGGCTCGCCAAATTTCGTTCTTCTAGGTTAAACCATTCGTTGGCAGTAACCGGTTCATTTTGAGGTTTCACTCTGTTTTCTCCTATAGGGAAACATGTATTTGGAACTCTAAATCAAACACGGTTTGTGCTAGCTCTTTGAAACTTGACACAATAAAGCAGTTTCAAGTTGTAACTCTATGGTTTGTTTGCTGTTGATGTAGCCCTAAGCAGAGACTGGCGAGAATCACTTTCATGGAAAGGGCCTGCCAAGCTTCCAAAAAACTACAAGTTGCCTGAAATCTCAGCAATCACATTTTTACCCAATCTTGAAAATACTTTCAGGTAATGATCAGTACACCAATCCCACTTGGCTCGCCAAATTTTGTTCTTCTAGGTTAAACCGTTCGTTGGCAGTAACCGGTTTCATTTTGAGGTTTCACTCTGTTTTCTCCTATAGGGATACATGTATTTGGAACTCTAAATCAAACACGGTTTGTGCTAGCTCTTTGAAACTTGACACAATAAAGCAGTTTCAAGTTCTATCTCTATGGTTTGTTTGCTGCTGATGTAGCCCTAAGCAGAGACTGGCGAGAATCACTTTCATGGAAAGGGCCTGCCAAGCTTCCAAAAACTACGAGTTGCCTGAAATCTCAGCACACACTTTTTCACCCAATCTTGATGAAACTTTCAGGTAATGATCAGTACACCAATCCCACTTGGCTCGCCAAATTTCGTTCTTCTAGGTTAAACCGTTCGTTGGCAGTAACCGGTTTCATTTTGAGGTTTCACTCTGTTTTCTCCTATAGGGATACATGTATTTGGAACTCTAAATCAAACGCGGTTTGTGCTAGCTCTTTGAAACTTGACACAATAAAGCAGTTTCAAGTTCTATCTCTATGGTTTGTTTGCTGTTGATGTATCCTAAGCAGAGACTGGCGAGAATCACTTTCATGGAAAGGGCCTGCCAAGCTTCCAAAAAATTACGAGTTGCCTAAAATTTCAGCACAAACTTTTTCACCCAATCTTGATGAAACTTTCAGGTAATGATCAGTACACCAATCCCACTTGGCTCGCCAAATTTCATTCTTCTAGGTTAAACCGTTCGTTGGCAGTAACCGGTTACATTGTGAGGTTACACTCTATTTATTCCTATAGGGATACATGTATTTGGAACTCGAAATCAAACGCGGTTTGTGCTAGCTCTTTGAATCTTGACACAATAAAGCAGTTTCAAGTTCTATCTCTATGGTTTGTTGGCTGTTGATGTAGCCCTAAGCAGAGACTGGAGAGAATCACTTCCATGGAAATGGCCTGCCAAGCTTCCAAAAAACTACCAGTTGCCTGAAATCTCAGCACACACTTTTTCACCCAAACTTGATGAAACTTTCAGGTAATGATCAGTACACCAATCCCACTTGGCTCGACAAATTTCGTTCTTCTAGGTTAAACCGTTCGTTGGCAGTAACCAGTTTCATTGTGAGGTTTCACTCTGTTTTCTCCTATAGGATACATGTATTTGGAACTCTAAATAAAACACGGTTTGTGCTAGCTTCTTGAAACTTGAAACAATAAAGCAGTTTCAAGTTCTATCTCTATGGTTTGTTTGCTGTTGATGTAGCCCTAAGCAGAGACTGGCGAGAATCACTTTCATGGAAAGGGCCTGCCAAGCTTCCAAAAAACTACGAGTTGCCTGAAATCTCAGCACACACTTTTTCACCCAATCTTGCTGAAACTTTCAGGTAATGATCAGTACACCAATCCCACTTGGCTCGCCAAATTTCGTTCTTCTAGGTTAAACCGTTCGTTGGCAGTAACCGGTTTCATTTTGAGGTTTCACTCTGTTTTCTCCTATAGGGATACATGTATTTGGAACTCGAAATCAAACGCGGTTTGTGCTAGCTCTTTGAAACTTGAAACAATAAAGCAGTTTCAAGTTCTATCTCTATGGTTTGTTTGCTGCTGATGTAGCCCTAAGCAGAGACTGGCGAGAATCACTTTCATGGAAAGGGCCTGCCAAGCTTCCAAAAAACTACGAGTTGCCTGAAATCTCAGCACACACTTTTTCACCCAATCTTGATGAAACTTTCAGGTAATAATCAGTACACCAATCCCACTTGGCTCGCCAAATTTCGTTCTTCTAGGTTAAACCGTTCGTTGGCAGTAACCGGTTTCATTTTGAGGTTTCACTCTGTTTTCTCCTATAGGGATACATGTATTTGGAACTCTAAATCAAACACGGTTTGTGCTAGCTCTTTGAAACTTGACACAATAAAGCAGTTTCAAGTTCTATCTCTATGGTTTGTTTGCTGTTGATGTAGCCCTAAGCAGAGACTGGCGAGAATCACTTTCATAAAAAGGGCCTGCCAAGCTTCCAAAAATCTACGAGTTGCCTGAAATCTCAGCAAACACTTTTTCACCCAATCTTGATGATACTTTCAGGTAATGATCAGTACACCAATCCCACTTGGCTCGCCAAATTTCGTTCTTCTAGGTTAAACCGTTCGTTGGCAGTAACCGGTTTCATTTTGAGGTTTCACTCTGTTTTCTCCTATAGGGATACATGTATTTGGAACTCTAAATCAAACACGGTTTGTGCTAGCTCTTTGAAACTTGACACAATAAAGCAGTTTCAAGTTCTATCTCTATGGTTTGTTTGCTGTTGATGTAGCACTAAGCAGAGACTGGCGAGAATCACTTTCATGGAAAGGGCCTGCCAAGCTTCCAAAAAACTACGAGTTGCCTGAAATCTCAGCACACACTTTTTCACCCAATCTTGATGAAACTTTCAGGGAATGATCAGTACACCAATCCCACTGGGCTCGCCAAATTTCGTTCTTCTAGGTAAACTGTTCGTTGGCAGTAACCGGTTTCATTTTGAGGTTTCACTCTGTTTTCTCCTATAGGGATACATGTATTAGGAATCGAAATCAAACGCGGTTTGTGCTAGCTCTTTGAAACTTGACACAATAAAGCAGTTTCAAGTTCTATCTCTATGGTTTGTTTGCTGTTGATGTAGCCCTAAGCAGAGACTGGCGAGAATCACTTTCATGGAAAGGGCCTGCCAAGCTTCCAAAAAACTACGATTTTCCTGAAATCTCAGCACACACTTCTTCACCCAATCTTGATGAAACTTTCAGGTAATGATCAGTACACCAATCCCACTTTGCTCGCCAAATTCGTTCTTCTAGGTTAAACCGTTCGTTGGCAGTAACCGGTTTCATTTTGAGGTTTCACTCTGTTTTCTCCTATAGGGATACATGTATTTGGAACTCTAAATCAAACGCGGTTCGTGCTAGCTCTTTGAAACTTGACACAATAAATCAGTTTCAAGTTCTATCTCTATGGTTTGTTTGCTGTTGATATAGCCCTAAGCAGAGACTGGTGAGGATCACTTTCATGGAAAGGGCCTGCCAAGCTTCCAAAAAACTACGAGTTGCCTGAAATCTCAGCACACACTCTTTCACCCAATCTTGATAAAACTTTCAGGTAATGATCAGTACACCAATCCCACATGGCTCCGCCAAATTTCATTCTTCTAGGTTAACCGTTCGTTGGCAGTAACCGGTTTCATTTTGAGGTTTCACTCTTTTTTCTCCTATATTGATACATGTATTTGGAACTCGAAATCAAACACAGTTTGTGCTAGCTCTTTGAAACTTGACACAATAAAGCGGTTTCAAGTTCTATCTCTATGGTTTGTTTGCTGTTGATGTAGCCCTAAGCAGAGACTGGCGAGAATCACTTTCATGGAAAGGCCTGCCAAGCTTCCAAAAACTACGAGTTGCCTGAAATCTCAGCACACACTTTTTCACCCAATCTTGATGAAACTTTCAGGTAATGATCAGTACACCAATCCCACTTGGCTCGCCAAATTTCGTTCTTCTAGGTTAAACCGTTCGTTGGCAGTAACCGGTTTCATTTTGAGGTTTCACTCTGTATTTCTCCTATAGGGATACATGTATTTGGAACTCTAAATCAAACGCGGTTTGTGCTAGCTCTTTGAAACTTGACACAATAAAGCAGTTTCAAGTTCTATCTCTATGGTTTGTTTGCTGTTGATGTATCCTAAGCAGAGACTGGCGAGAATCACTTTCATGGAAAGGGCCTGCCAAGCTTCCAAAAAATTACGAGTTGCCTGAAATTTCAGCACAAACTTTTTCACCCAATCTTGATGAAACTTTCAGGTAATGATCAGTACACCAATCCCACTTGGCTCGCCAAATTTCATTCTTCTAGGTTAAACCGTTCGTTGGCAGTAACCGGTTACATTGTGAGGTTACACTCTATTTATTCCTATAGGGATACATGTATTTGGAACTCGAAATCAAACGCGGTTTGTGATAGCTCTTTGAATCTTGACACAATAAAGCAGTTTCAAGTTCTATCTCTATGGTTTGTTGGCTGTTGATGTAGCCCTAAGCAGAGACTGGAGAGAATCACTTCCATGGAAATGGCCTGCAAAGCTTCCAAAAAACTACCAGTTGCCTGAAATCTCAGCACACACTTTTTCACCCAAACTTGATGAAACTTTCAGGTAATGATCAGTACACCAATCCCACTTGGCTCGACAAATTTCGTTCTTCTAGGTTAAACCGTTCGTTGGCAGTAACCGGTTTCATTGTGAGGTTTCACTCTGTTTTCTCCTATAGGGATACATGTATTTGGAACTCTAAATAAAACACGGTTTGTGCTAGCTTCTTGAAACTTGAAACAATAAAGCAGTTTCAAGTTCTATCTCTATGGTTTGTTTGCTGTTGATGTAGCCCTAAGCAGAGACTGGCGAGAATCACTTTCATGGAAAGGGCCTGCCAAGCTTCCAAAAAACTACGAGTTGCCTGAAATCTCAGCACACACTTTTTCACCCAATCTTGATGAAACTTTCAGGTAATGATCAGTACACCAATCCACTTGGCTCGCCAAATTTCGTTCTTCTAGTTAAACCGTTCGTTGGCAGTAACCGGTTTCATTTTGAGGTTTCACTCTGTTTTCTCCTATAGGGATACATGTATTTGGAACTCGAAATCAAACGCGGTTTGTGCTAGCTCTTTGAAACTTGAAACAATAAAGCAGTTTCAAGTTCTATCTCTATGGTTTGTTTGCTGCTGATGTAGCCCTAAGCAGAGACTGGCGAGAATCACTTTCATGGAAAGGGCCTGCCAAGCTTCCAAAAAACTACGAGTTGCCTGAAATCTCAGCACACACTTTTTCACCCAATCTTGATGAAACTTTCAGGTAATAATCAGTACACCAATCCCACTTGGCTCGCCAAATTTTCGTTCTTCTAGGTTAAACCGTTCGTTGGCAGTAACCGGTTTCATTTTGAGGTTTCACTCTGTTTTCTCCTATAGGGATACATGTATTTGGAACTCTAAATCAAACACGGTTTGTGCTAGCTCTTTGAAACTTGACACAATAAAGCAGTTTCAAGTTCTATCTCTATGGTTTGTTTGCTGTTGATGTAGCCCTAAGCAGAGACTGGCGAGAATCACTTTCATAAAAAGGGCCTGCCAAGCTTCCAAAAAACTACGAGTTGCCTGAAATCTCAGCAAACACTTTTTCACCCAATCTTGATGATACTTTCAGGTAATGATCAGTACACCAATCCCACTTGGCTCGCCAAATTTTCGTTCTTCTAGGTTAAACCGTTCGTTGGCAGTAACCGGTTTCATTTTGAGGTTTCACTCTGTTTTCTCCTATAGGGATACATGTATTTGGAACTCTAAATCAAACACGGTTTGTGCTAGCTCTTTGAAACTTGACACAATAAAGCAGTTTCAAGTTCTATCTCTATGGTTTGTTTGCTGTTGATGTAGCACTAAGCAGAGACTGGCGAGAATCACTTTCATGGAAAGGGCCTGCCAAGCTTCCAAAAAACTACGAGTTGCCTGAAATCTCAGCACACACTTTTTCAACCAATCTTGATGAAACTTTCAGGGAATGATCAGTACACCAATCCCACTTGGCTCGCCAAATTTCGTTCTTCTAGGTTAAACTGTTCGTTGGCAGTAACCGGTTTCATTTTGAGGTTTCACTCTGTTTTCTCCTATAGGGATACATGTATTAGGAATCGAAATCAAACGCGGTTGTGCTAGCTCTTTGAAACTTGACACAATAAAGCAGTTTCAAGTTCTATCTCTATGGTTTGTTTGCTGTTGATGTAGCCCTAAGCAGAGACTGGCGAGAATCACTTTCATGGAAAGGGCCTGCCAAGCTTCCAAAAAAACTACGAGTTGCCTGAAATCTCAGCACACACTTCTTCACCCAATCTTGATGAAACTTTCAGGTAATGATCAGTACACCAGTCCCACTTTGCTCGCCAAATTCGTTCTTCTAGGTTAAACCGTTCGTTGGCAGTAAACGGTTTCATTTTGAGGTTTCACTCTGTTTTCTCCTATAGGGATACATGTTTTTGGAACTCTAAATCAAACGCGGTTCGTGCTAGCTCTTTGAAACTTGACACAATAAAGCAGTTTCAAGTTCTATCTCTATGGTTTGTTTGCTGTTGATATAGCCCTAAGCAGAGACTGGTGAGGATCACTTTCATGGAAAGGGCCTGCCAAGCTTCCAAAAAACTACGAGTTGCCTGAAATCTCAGCACACACTCTTTCACCCAATCTTGATAAAACTTTCAGGTAATGATCAGTACACCAATCCCACATGGCTCGCCAAATTTCATTCTTCTAGGTTAAACCGTTCGTTGGCAGTAACCGGTTTCATTTTGAGGTTTCACTCTGTTTTCTCCTATAGGGATACATGTATTTGGAACTCGAAATCAAACACAGTTTGTGCTAGCTCTTTGAAACTTGACACAATAAAGCGGTTTCAAGTTCTATCTCTATGGTTTGTTTGCTGTTGATGTAGCCCTAAGCAGAGACTGGCGAGAATCACGTCATGGAAAGGGCCTGCCAAGCTTCCAAAAAACTACGAGTTGCCTGAAATCTCAGCACACACTTTTTCACGCAATCTTGATGAAACTTTCAGGTAATGATCAGTACACCAATCCCACTTGGCTCGCCAAATTTCGTTCTTCTACGTTAAACCGTTCGTTGGCATTAACCTGTTTCATTTTGAGGTTTCACTCTGTTTTCTCCTATAGGGATACATGTATTTGGAACTCTAAATCAAACGCGGTTAGTGCTAGCTCTTTGAAACTTGACACAATAAAGCAGTTTCAAGTTCTATCTCTATGGTTTGTTTGCTGTTGATGTAGCCCTAAGCAGAGACTGGCGAGAATCACTTTCATGGAAAGGGCCTGCCAAGCTTCCAAAAAACTACGAGTTGCCTGAAATCTCAGCACACACTTTTTCACCAAAATCTTGATGAAACTTTCAGGTAATGATCAGTACACCAATCCCACCTGGCTCGCCAAATCTCGTTCTTCTAGGTTAAACCGTTCGTTGGCAGTAACCGGTTCATTTTGAGGTTTCACTCTGTTTTCTCCCATAGGGATACATGTATTTGGAACTCTAAATCAAACACGGTTTGTGCTAGCTCTTTGAAACTTGACACAATAAAGCAGTTTCAAGTTCTATCTCTATGCTTTGTTTGCTGCTGATGTAGCCCTAAGCAGAGACTGGCGAGAATCACTTTCATGGAAAGGGCCTGCCAAGCTTCCAAAAAACTACGAGTTGCCTGAAATCTCAGCACACACTTTTTCACCCAATCTTGATGAAACTTTCAGGTAATGATCAGTACACCAATCCCACTTGGCTCGCCAAATTTCGTTCTTCTAGGTTAAACCGTTCGTTGGCAGTAACCGGTTTCATTTTGAGGTTTCACTCTGTTTTCTCCTATAGGGATACATGTATTTGGAACTCTAAATCAACGCGGTTTGTGCTAGCTCTTTGAAACTTGACACAATAAAGCAGTTTCAAGTTCTATCTCTATGGTTTGTTTGCTGTTGATGTATCCTAAGCAGAGACTGGCGAGAATCACTTTCATGGAAAGGGCCTGCCAAGCTTCCAAAAAATTACGAGTTGCCTGAAATCTCAGCACACACTTTTTCACCCAATCTTGATGAAACTTTCAGGTAATGATCAGTACACCAATCCCACTTGGCTCGCCAAATTTCATTCTTCTAGGTTAAACCGTTCGTTGGCAGTAACCGGTACATTGTGAGGTTACACTCTTTTTATTCCTATAGGGATACATGTATTTGGAACTCGAAATCAAACGCGGTTTGTGCTAGCTCTTTGAATCTTGACACAATAAAGCAGGTTTCAAGTTCTATCTCTATGGTTTGTTGGCTGTTGATGTAGCCCTAAGCAGAGACTGGAGAGAATCACTTCCATGGAAATGGCCTGCCAAGCTTCCAAAAAACTACGAGTTGCCTGAAATCTCAGTACACACTTTTTCACCCAAACTTGATGAAACTTTCAGGTAATGATCAGTACACCAATCCCACTTGGCTCGACAAATTTCGTTCTTCTAGGTTAAACCGTTCGTTGGCAGTAACTGGTTTCATTGTGAGGTTTCACTCTGTTTTCTCCTATAGGGATACATGTATTTGGAACTCTAAATCAAACACGGTTTGTGCTAGCTTCTTGAAACTTGACACAATAAAAGCAGTTTCAAGTTCTATCTCTATGGTTTGTTTGCTGTTGATGTAGCCCTAAGCAGAGACTGGCGAGAATCACTTTCATGGAAAGGGCCTGCCAAGCTTCCAAAAAACTACGAGTTGCCTGAAATCTCAGCACACACTTTTTCACCCAATCTTGATGAAACTTTCAGGTAATGATCAGTACACCAATCCCACTTGGCTCGCCAAATTTCGTTCTTCTAGGTTAAACCGTTCGTTGGCAGTAACCGGTTTCATTTTGAGGTTTCACTCTGTTTTCTCCTATAGGGATACATGTATTTGGAACTCTAAATCAAACACGGTTTGTGCTAGCTCTTTGAAACTTGACACAATAAAGCAGTTTCAAGTTCTATCTCAATGGTTTGTTTGCTGTTGATGTAGCCCTAAGCAGAGACTGGCGAGAATCACTTTCATAAAAAGGGCCTGCCAAGCTTCCAAAAAACTACGAGTTGCCTGAAATCTCAGCAAACACTTTTTCACCCAATCTTGATGATACTTTCAGGTAATGATCAGTACACCAATCCCACTTGGCTCGCCAAATTTCGTTCTTCTAGGTTAAACCGTTGGTTGGCAGTAACCGGTTTCATTTTGAGGTTTCACTCTGT
>NW_027521744.1:0-55640 GCF_052094955.1 Ictidomys tridecemlineatus
CAATCCCACTTGGCTTGCCAAATATCGTTCTTCTAGGTTAAACCGTTCCTTTGCAGTAACCGTTTTCATTTTGAGGTTTCACTCTGTTTTCTCCTATAGGGATACATGTATTTGGAACTCTAAAGGGCTTGCCAAGCTTCCAAAACACTACGAGTTGCCTGAAATCTTAGCAAACACTTTTTCAACATATCTTGATGATACTTTCAGGTAATGATCAGTACACCAATCCCACTTGACTCGCAAATTTCGTTCTTCTAGGTTAAACCGTTCGTTTGCAGTAACCGTTTTCATTTCTAGGTTTCACTCTGTTTTCTCTTATAGGGATATATGTATTTGGAACACTAAATCAAACACGGTTTGTGCTATCTCTTTGAAACTTGACACAATAAAGCAGTTTCAAGTTCTATGTCTATGGTTTGTTTGCTGTTGATGTAGCCCTAAGCAGAGACTGGCGAGAATCATTTTCATGGAAAGGGCTTTCCAAGCTTCCAAAAAACTACGAGTTGCCTGAAATCTCAGCAAACACTTTTTCAACCAATCTTGATGATACTTTCAGGTAATGATCAGTACACCAATCCCACTTGGCTCGCCAAATTTCGTTCTTCTAAGTTAAACCGTTCCTTTGCAGTAACCGTTTTCATTTTTAGGTTTCACTTTGTTGTCTCTTATAGGGATATATGTATTTGGAACACTAAATCAAACACGGTATGTGCTAGCTCTTTGAAACTTGACACAATAAAGCAGTTTCAAGTTCTATGTCTATGGTTTGTTTGCTGTTGATGTAACCCTAAGCAGAGACTGGCGAGAATCACTTGCATGGAAAGGGCTTGCCAAGCTTCCAAAAAACTACGAGTTGCCTGAAATCTCAGCAAACACTTTTTCACCCAATCTTGATGATACTTTCAGGTAATGATCAGTACACCAATCCAACTTGGCTCGCCAAATTTTGTTCTTCTAGGTTAAACCGTTCATTTGCAGTAACCGTTTTCATTTTGAGGTTTCACTCTGTTTTCTCCTATAGGGATACATGTATTTGGAACTCTAAATCAAACACGGTTTGTGATAGCCCTTTGAAACTTGACACAATAAAGCAGTTTCACGTTCTATCTCTATGGTTTGTTTGCTGTTGATGTAGCCCTAAGCAGAGACTGGCGAGAATCATATTCATGGAAAGGGCTTTCCAAGCTTCCAAAAAACTACGAGTTGTGTGAAATCTCAGCAAACACTTTTTCACCCAATCTTGATGATACTATCAGGTAATGAGCAGTACACCAATCCCACTTGGCTCGCCAAATTTCGTTCTTCTAGGTTAAACTTTTCATTTGCAATAACCGTTTTCATTTTTAGGTTTCACTCTGTTTTCTCCTATAGGGATACATGTATTTGGAACTCTAAATAAAACACGGTTTGTGCTAGCTCTTTGAAACTTGACACAATAAAGCAGTTTCAAGTTCTATGTCTATGGTTTGTTTGCTGTTGATGTAGCCCTAAGCAGAGACTGGCGAGAATCAATTTCATGGAAAGGGCTTGCCAAGCTTCCAAAAAACTACGAGTTGCCTGAAATCTCAGCAAACACTTTTTCACCCAATCTTGATGATACTTTCAGGTAATGATCAGTACACCAATCCCACTTGGCTCGCCAAATTTCGTTCTTCTAGGTTAAACTGTTCATTTGCAGTAACCGTTTTGATTTTGAGGTTTCAGTCTGTTTTCTCCTATAGGGATACATGTATTTGGAACTCTAAATCAAACACGGTTTGTGCTAGCTCTTTGAAACTTGACACAATAAAGCAGTTTCAAGTTCTATCTCTATGGTTTGTTTGCTGTTGATGTAGCCCAAAGCAGAGACTTGCGAGAATCACTTTCATGGAAAAAGCTTGCCAAGCTTCCAAAAAATTACGAGTTGCCTGAAATCCTAGCAAACACTTTTTCACCCAATCTTGATGATACTTTCAGGTAATGATCTGTACACCAATCCCACTTGGCTCGCCAAATTTCGTTCTTCTAGGTTAAACCATTCTATTGCAGTAACCGTTTTCATTTTGAGGTTTCACTCTGTTTTCTCCTATAGGGATACATGTATTTGGAACTCTAAATCAAACACGGTTTGTGCTAGCTCTTTGAAACTTGACACAATAAAGCAGTTTCAGGTTCTATCTCTATGGTTTGTTTGCTATTGATGTAGCCCTAAGCAGAGACTGCCGAGAATCACTTTCATGGAAAGGGCTTGCAAAGCTTCCAAAAAACTACGAGTTGCCTGAAATCTCAGCAAACACTTTTTCACCCAATCTTGATGATACTTTCCGGTAATGATCAGTACACCAATCCCACTTGGCTCCCCAAATTTCGTTCTTCTAGATTAAACCGTTCGTTTGCAGTAACCGTTTTCATTTTGAGGTTTCACTCTGTTTTCTCCTATAGGGATACATGTATTTGGAACTCTAAATCAAAGAAGGTTTGTGCTAGCTCTTTGAAACTTGACACAATAAAGCAGTTTCAAGTTCTATCTTTATGGTTTGTTTGCTGTTGATGTATCCCTAAGCAGAGACTGGAGAGAATCACTTTTATTGAAAGGGCTTGCCAAGCTTCCAAAAAACTACGAGTTGCCTGAAATACCAGCAAACACTTTTTCACCCAATCTTGATGATTCTTTCAGGTAATGATCAGTAGACCAATCCCACTTGGCTCGCCAAATTTCGTTCTTCTAGGTTAAACCGTTCGTTTGCAGTAACCGTTTTCATTTTGAGGTTTCACTCTGTTTTCTCCTATAGGGATACATGTATTTGGAACTCTAAATCAAACACGGTTTGTGCTAGCTCTTTGAAACTTGACACAATAAAGCAGTTTCAGGTTCTATCTTTATGGTTTGTTTGCTGTTGATGTAGCCCTCAGCAGAGACTGCCGAGAATCACTTTCATGCAAAGGGCTTGCCAAGCTTCCAAAAAACTACGAGTTGCCTGAAATCTCAGCAAACACTTTTTCACCCAATCTTGATGATTCTTTCAGGTAATGATCAGTACACCAATCCAACTTGGCTCGCCAAATTTCGTTCTTCTAGGTTAAACCGTTCGATTGCAGTAACTGTTTTGATTTTGAGGTTTCACTCTGTTTTCTCCTATAGAGATACATGTATTTGGAACTCTAAATCAAACACGGTTTGTGCTAACTCTTTCAAACTTGACACAATAAAGCAGTTTCAAGTTCTATCTCTATGGTTTGTTTGCTGTTGATGTAGCCCTAAGCAGAGACTGGCGAGAATCACTTTTATGGAAAGGGCTGCCAAGCTTCCAAAAAACTACGAGTTGCATGTAATCTCAGCAAACACTTTTTCACCCAATCTTGATGATACTTTCAGGTAATGATCAGTACACCAATTCCAATTGGCTCGCGAAATTTTGTTTTTCTATGTTCAACCGTTTGTTTGCAGTAACCGTTTTCATGTTGAAGTTTCACTCTCTTTTCTCCTATAGGGATACATGTATTTGGAACTCTAAATCAAACACGGTTGTGCTAGCTCTTTGAAACTTGACACAATAAAGCAGTTTCAGGTTCTTTCTCTATGGTTTCTTTGCTGTTGATGTAGCCCTAAGCAGAGACTGGCGAGAATCACTTTCATGGAAAGGGTTTCCCAAGCTCCAAAACACTACGAGTTGCCTGAAATCTCAGCAAACACTTTTTCAACCAATCTTGATGATACTTTAAGGTAATGATCAGTACACCAATCCCACTTGGCTCGCCAAATTTCGTTCTTCTATGTTAAACCGTTCGTTTGCAGTAACCGTTTTCATTTTTAGGTTTCACTCTGTTTTCTCCTATAGGAATACCTGTGTTTGGAACTCTAAATAAAACACGGTTTGTGCTATCTCTTTGAACTTGACACAATAAACCAGTTTAGAGTTCTATCTCTATGGTTTGTTTGCTGTTGATGTAGCCCTAAGCAGAGACTAGAGAGAACAACTTTCATGGAAAGGGCTTGCCAAGCTTCCAAAAAACTACGAGTTGCCTGAAATCTCAGCAAACACTTTTTCACCCAATCTTGATGATACTTTCAGGTAATGATCAGTCCAGCAATCCCACTTGGCTCATCAAATTTCGCTCTTCTAGGTTAAACCGTTCATTTGCAGTAACCGTTTTCATATTGAGGTTTCACTTTGTTTTCTCCTATAGGGATACATGTGTTTGGAACTCTAAATCAAACACGGTTTGTGCTAGCTCTTTGAAACTTGACACAAGAAAGCAGTTTCAGGTTCTACCTCTATGGTTTGTTTGCTGTTGATGTAGCCCTAAGCAGAGACTGGCGAGAATCACGTTCATGGAGAGGGCTTGCCAAGCTTCCAAAAAACTACGAGTTGTGTGAAATCTCAGCAAACACTTTTTCACCCAATCTTGATTATACTTTCAGGTAATGATCAGTACACCAATCCCACTTGGCTCTCCAAATTTCGTTCTTCTAGGTTAAACTGTTCGTTTGCAGTAACCGTTTTCATTTTGAGGTTTCACTCTTTTTTCTCCTATACGTATACATGTATTTGGAACTCTAAATCAAACACGGTTTGTGCTAGCTCTTTGAAACTTGACACAAGAAAGCAGTTTCAGGTTCTACCTCTATGGTTTGTTTGCTGTTGATGTAGCCCTAAGCAGAGACTGGCGAGAATCACTTTCATGGAAAGGGCTTGCCAAGCTTCCAAAAAACTACGAGTTGCCTGAAATCTCAGCAAACACTTTTTCACCCTACCTTGATGATACTTTCAGGTAATGATCAGTACACCAATCCCACATGGCTCGCCAAATTTCGTTCTTCTAGGTTAAACTGTTCGTTTGCAGTAACCGTTTTCATTTTGAGGTTTCACTCTTTTTCTCCTATAGGGATACATGTGTTTGGAACTATAAATCAAACACGGTTTGTGCTAGCTCTTTGAAACTTGACACAATAAAGCAGCTTAGAGTTCTATCTCTATGGTTTGTTTGCTGTTGATGTAGCCCTAAGCAGAGACTGGCGACAACCACTTTCATAAAAAGGGCTTGCCAAGCTTCCAAAAAACTACGGGTTGCCTTAAATCTCAGCAAACACTTTTTCACCCAATCTTGATGATACTTTCAGGTAATGATCAGTACAGCAATCCCACTTGGCTCGCCAAATTTCGTTCTTCTAGGTTAAACCGTTCGTTTGCAGTAACCGTTTTCATTTTGAGGTTTCACTCTTTTTCTCCTATAGGGATACATGTGTTTGGAACTCTAAATCAAACACGGTTTGTGCTAGCTCTTTGAAACTTGACACAATAAAGCAGTTTAGAGTTCTATCTCAATGGTTTGTTTGCTGTTGATGTAGCCCTAAGCAGAGACTGGCGACAACCACTTTCATAAAAAGGGCTTGCCAAGCTTCCAAAAAACTACGGGTTGCCTTAAATCTCAGCAAACACTTTTTCACCCAATCTTGATGATACTTGCAGGTAATGATCAGTACACCAATCCCACTTGGCTCGCCAAATTTCATTCTTCTAGGTTAAACCGTTCGTTTGCAGTAACCGTTTTCATTTTGAGGTTTCACTCTGTTTTCTCGTATAGGGATACATATGTTTGGAACTCTAAATCAAACACGGTTTTGCTAGCTCTTTGAAACTTGACACAATAAAGCAGTTTCAGGTTCTACCTCTATGGTTTGTTTGCTGTTGATGTAGCCCTAAGCAGAGACTGGCGAGAATCACTTTCATGGAAAGGGCTTGCCAAGCTTCCAAAAAACTACGAGTTGCCTGAAATCTCAGCAAACACTTTTTCACCCTACCTTGATGATACTTTCAGGTAATGATCAGTACACCAATCCCACATGGCTCGCCAAATTTCGTTCTTCTAGGTTAAACCGTTCGTTTGCAGTAACCGTTTTCATTTTGAGGTTTCACTCTTTTTCTCCTATAGGGATACATGTGTTTGGAACTATAAATCAAACACGGTTTGTGCTAGCTCTTTGAAACTTGACACAATAAAGCAGCTTAGAGTTCTATCTCTATGGTTTGTTTGCTGTTGATGTAGCCCTAAGCAGAGACTGGCGACAACCACTTTCATAAAAAGGGCTTGCCAAGCTTCCAAAAAACTACGGGTTGCCTTAAATCTCAGCAAACACTTTTTCACCCAATCTTGATGATACTTTCAGGTAATGATCAGTACAGCAATCCCACTTGGCTCGCCAAATTTCGTTCTTCTAGGTTAAACCGTTCGTTTGCAGTAACCGTTTTCATTTTGAGGTTTCACTCTTTTTCTCCTATAGGGATACATGTGTTTGGAACTCTAAATCAAACACGGTTTGTGCTAGCTCTTTGAAACTTGACACAATAAAGCAGTTTAGAGTTCTATCTCAATGGTTTGTTTGCTGTTGATGTAGCCCTAAGCAGAGACTGGCGACAACCACTTTCATAAAAAGGGCTTGCCAAGCTTCCAAAAAACTACGGGTTGCCTTAAATCTCAGCAAACACTTTTTCACCCAATCTTGATGATACTTTCAGGTAATGATCTGTACACCAATCCCACTTGGCTCGCCAAATCTCGTTCTTCTAGGTGAAACCGTTCGTTGGCAGTAACCGGTTTCATTTTGAGTTTTCACTCTGTTTTCTCCTATAGGGATACATGTATTTGGAACTCTAAAGGGCTTGCCAAGCTTCCAAAACACTACGAGTTGCCTGAAATCTTAGCAAACACTTTTTCAACATATCTTGATGATACTTTCAGGTAATGATCAGTACACCAATCCCACTTGACTCGCAAATTTCGTTCTTCTAGGTTAAACCGTTCGTTTGCAGTAACCGTTTTCATTTCTAGGTTTCACTCTGTTTTCTCTTATAGGGATATATGTATTTGGAACACTAAATCAAACACGGTTTGTGCTATCTCTTTGAAACTTGACACAATAAAGCAGTTTCAAGTTCTATGTCTATGGTTTGTTTGCTGTTGATGTAGCCCTAAGCAGAGACTGGCGAGAATCATTTTCATGGAAAGGGCTTTCCAAGCTTCCAAAAAACTACGAGTTGCCTGAAATCTCAGCAAACACTTTTTCAACCAATCTTGATGATACTTTCAGGTAATGATCAGTACACCAATCCCACTTGGCTCGCCAAATTTCGTTCTTCTAAGTTAAACCGTTCCTTTGCAGTAACCGTTTTCATTTTTAGGTTTCACTTTGTTGTCTCTTATAGGGATATATGTATTTGGAACACTAAATCAAACACGGTATGTGCTAGCTCTTTGAAACTTGACACAATAAAGCAGTTTCAAGTTCTATGTCTATGGTTTGTTTGCTGTTGATGTAACCCTAAGCAGAGACTGGCGAGAATCACTTGCATGGAAAGGGCTTGCCAAGCTTCCAAAAAACTACGAGTTGCCTGAAATCTCAGCAAACACTTTTTCACCCAATCTTGATGATACTTTCAGGTAATGATCAGTACACCAATCCAACTTGGCTCGCCAAATTTTGTTCTTCTAGGTTAAACCGTTCATTTGCAGTAACCGTTTTCATTTTGAGGTTTCACTCTGTTTTCTCCTATAGGGATTCATGTATTTGGAATTCTAAATCAAACACGGTTTGTGATAGCCCTTTGAAACTTGACACAATAAAGCAGTTTCACGTTCTATCTCTATGGTTTGTTTGCTGTTGATGTAGCCCTAAGCAGAGACTGGCGAGAATCACTTTCATGGAAAGGGCTTGCCAAGCTTCCAAAAAACTACGAGTTGTGTGAAATCTCAGCAAACACTTTTTCACCCAATCTTGATGATACTATCAGGTAATGAGCAGTACACCAATCCCACTTGGCTCGCCAAATTTCGTTCTTCTAGGTTAAACCTTTCATTTGCAATAACCGTTTTCATTTTTAGGTTTCACTCTGTTTTCTCCTATAGGGATACATGTATTTGGAACTCTAAATAAAACACGGTTTGTGCTAGCGCTTTGAAACTTGACACAATAAAGCAGTTTCAAGTTCTATGTCTATGGTTTGTTTGCTGTTGATGTAGCCCTAAGCAGAGACTGGCGAGAATCAATTTCATGGAAAGGGCTTGCCAAGCTTCCAAAAAACTACGAGTTGCCTGAAATCTCAGCAAACACTTTTTCACCCAATCTTGATGATACTTTCAGGTAATGATCAGTACACCAATCCCACTTGGCTCGCCAAATTTCGTTCTTTTAGGTTAAACTGTTCATTTGCAGTAACCGTTTTGATTTTGAGGTTTCAGTCTGTTTTCTCCTATAGGGATACATGTATTTGGAACTCTAAATCAAACACAGTTTGTGCTAGCTCTTTGAAACTTGACACAATAAAGCAGTTTCAAGTTCTATCTCTATGGTTTGTTTGCTGTTGATGTAGCCCAAAGCAGAGACTTGCGAGAATCACTTTCATGGAAAAAGCTTGCCAAGCTTCCAAAAAATTACGAGTTGCCTGAAATCCTAGCAAACACTTTTTCACCCAATCTTGATGATACTTTCAGGTAATGATCTGTACACCAATCCCACTTGGCTCGCCAAATTTCGTTCTTCTAGGTTAAACCATTCGATTGCAGTAACCGTTTTCATTTTGAGGTTTCACTCTGTTTTCTCCTATAGGGATACATGTATTTGGAACTCTAAATCAAACACGGTTTGTGCTAGCTCTTTGAAAATTGACACAATAAAGCAGTTTCAGGTTCTATCTCTATGGTTTGTTTGCTGTTGATGTAGCCCTAAGCAGAGACTGCCGAGAATCACTTTCATGGAAAGAGCTTGCCAAGCTTCCAAAAAACTACGAGTTGCCTGAAATCTCAGCAAACACTTTTTCACCCAATCTTGATGATACTTTCAGGTAATGATCAGTACACCAATCCCACTTGGCTCCCCAAATTTCGTTCTTCTAGATTAAACCGTTCGTTTGCAGTAACCGTTTTCATTTTGAGGTTTCACTCTGTTTTCTCCTATAGGGATACATGTATTTGGAACCCTAAATCAAAGAAGGTTTGTGCTAGCTCTTTGAAACTTGACACAATAAAGCAGTTTCAAGTTCTATCTTTATGGTTTGTTTCCTGTTGATGTAGCCCTAAGCAGAGACTGGAGAGAATCACTTTTATTGAAAGGGCTTGCCAAGCTTCCAAAAAACTACGAGTTGCCTGAAATAACAGCAAACACTTTTTCACCCAATCTTGATGATTCTTTCAGGTAATGATCAGTAGACCAATCCCACTTGGCTCGCCAAATTTCGTTCTTCTAGGTTAAACCGTTCGTTTGCAGTAACCGTTTTCATTTTGAGGTTTCACTCTGTTTTCTCCTATAGGAATACATGTATTTGGAACTCTAAATCAAACACGGTTTGTGCTAGCTCTTTGAAACTTGACACAATAAAGCAGTTCAGGTTCTATCTTTATGGTTTGTTTGCTGTTGATGTAGCCCTCAGCAGAGACTGCCGAGAATCACTTTCATGCAAAGGGCTTGCCAAGCTTCCAAAAAACTACGAGTTGCCTGAAATCTCACCAAACACTTTTTCACCCAATCTTGATGATTCTTTCAGGTAATGATCAGTACACCAATCCAACTTGGCTCGCCAAATTTCGTTCTTCTAGGTTAAACCGTTCGATTGCAGTAACTGTTTTGATTTTGAGGTTTCACTCTGTTTTCTCCTATAGAAATACATGTATTTGGAACTCTAAATCAAACACGGTTTGTGCTAACTCTTTCAAACTTGACACAATAAAGCAGTTTCAAGTTCTATCTCTATGGTTTGTTTGCTGTTGATGTAGCCCTAAGCAGAGACTGGCGAGAATCACTTTTATGGAAAGGGCTTGCCAAGCTTCCAAAAAACTACGAGTTGCATGTAATCTCAGCAAACACTTTTTCACCCAATCTTGATGATACTTTCAGGTAATGATCAGTACACCAATTCCAATTGGCTCGCCAAATTTTGTTTTTCTATGTTAAACCGTTTGTTTGCAGTAACCGTTTTCATGTTGAAGTTTCACTCTCTTTTCTCCTATAGGGATACATGTATTTGGAACTCTAAATCAAACACGGTTGTGCTAGCTCTTTGAAACTTGACACAATAAAGGAGTTTCAGGTTCTTTCTCTATGGTTTCTTTGCTGTTGATGTAGCCCTAAGCAGAGACTGGCGAGAATCACTTTCATGGAAAGGGTTTCCCAAGCTCCAAAAAACTACGAGTTGCCTGAAATATCAGCAAACACTTTTTCACCCAATCTTGATGATACTTTAAGGTAATGATCAGTACACCAATCCCACTTGGCTCGCCAAATTTCGTTTTTCTATGTTAAACCGTTCGTTTGCAGTAACCGTTTTCATTTTTAGGTTTCACTCTGTTTTCTCCTATAGGAATACCTGTGTTTGGAACTCTAAATAAAACACGGTTTATGCTAGCTCTTTGAACTTGACACAATAAACCAGTTTAGAGTTCTATCTCTATGGTTTGTTTGCTGTTGATGTAGCCCTAAGCAGAGACTAGAGAGAACAACTTTCATGGAAAAGGCTTGCCAAGCTTCCAAAAAACTACGAGTTGCCTGAAATCTCAGCAAACACTTTTTCACCCAATCTTGATGATACTTTCATGTAATGATCAGTACAGCAATCCCACTTGGCTCATCAAATTTCGCTCTTCTAGGTTAAACCGTTCATTTGCAGTAACCGTTTTCATATTGAGGTTTCACTTTGTTTTCTCCTATAGGGATACATGTGTTTGGAACTCTAAATCAAACACGGTTTGTGCTAGCTCTTTGAAACTTGACACAAGAAAGCAGTTTCAGGTTCTACCTCTATGGTTTGTTTGCTGTTGATGTAGCCCTAAGCAGAGACTGGCGAGAATCACGTTCATGGAGAGGGCTTGCCAAGCTTCCAAAAAACTACGAGTTGCCTGAAATCTCAGCAAACACTTTTTCACCCAATCTTGATTATACTTTCAGGTAATGATCAGTACACCAATCCCACTTGGCTCTCCAAATTTCGTTCTTCTAGGTTAAACTGTTCGTTTGCAGTAACCGTTTTCATTTTGAGGTTTCACTCTTTTTTATCCTATACGTATACATGTATTTGGAACTCTAAATCAAACACGGTTTGTGCTAGCTCTTTGAAATTTTACACAATAAAGAAGTTTCAAGTTCTATGTCTATGGTTTGTTTGCTGTTGATGTAGCCCTAAGCAGAGACTGGCGAGAATCACTTTCATGGAAAGGGCTTGCCAAGCTTCCAAAAAATTACGAGTTGCCTGAAATCTCAGCAAACACTTTTTCACCCTACCTTGATGATACTTTCAGGTAATGATCAGTACACCAATCCCACATGGCTCGCCAAATTTCATTCTTCTAGGTTAAACCGTTCGTTTGCAGTAACCGTTTTCATTTTGAGGTTTCACTCTTTCTCTCCTATAGGGATACATGTGTTTGGAACTCTAAATCAAACACGGTTTGTGCTAGCTCTTTGAAACTTGACACAATAAAGCAGTTTAGAGTTCTATCTCTATGGTTTGTTTGCTGTTGATGTAGCCCTAAGCAGAGACTGGCGACAACCACTTTCATAAAAAGGGCTTGCCAAGCTTCCAAAAAACTACGGGTTGCCTTAAATCTCAGCAAACACTTTTTCACCCAATCTTGATGATACTTTCAGGTAATGATCAGTACAGCAATCCCACTTGGCTCGCCAAATTTCGTTCTTCTAGGTTAAACCGTTCGTTTGCAGTAACCGTTTTCAATTTGAGGTTTCACTCTGTTTTCTCGTATAGGGATACATATGTTTGGAACTCTAAATCAAACACGGTTTTGCTAGCTCTTTGAAACTTGACACAAGAAAGCAGTTTCAGATTCTACCTCTATGGTTTGTTTGCTGTTGATGTAGCCCTTAGCAGAGACTGGCGAGAATCACTTTCATGGAAAGGGCTTGCCAAGCTTCCAAAAAACTACGAGTTGCCTAAAATCTCAGCAAACCCTTTTTCACCCAATCTTGATGATACTTTCAGGTAATGATCAGTACAGCAATCCCACTTGGCTTGCCAAATATCGTTCTTCTAGGTTAAACCGTTCCTTTGCAGTAACCGTTTTCATTTTGAGGTTTCACTCTGTTTTCTCCTATAGGGATACATGTATTTGGAACTCTAAAGGGCTTGCCAAGCTTCCAAAACACTACGAGTTGCCTGAAATCTTAGCAAACACTTTTTCAACATATCTTGATGATACTTTCAGGTAATGATCAGTACACCAATCCCACTTGACTCGCAAATTTCGTTCTTCTAGGTTAAACCGTTCGTTTGCAGTAACCGTTTTCATTTCTAGGTTTCACTCTGTTTTCTCTTATAGGGATATATGTATTTGGAACACTAAATCAAACACGGTTTGTGCTATCTCTTTGAAACTTGACACAATAAAGCAGTTTAAGTTCGATGTCAATGGTTTGTTTGCTGTTGATGTAGCCCTAAGCAGAGACTGGCGAGAATCATTTTCATGGAAAGGGCTTTCCAAGCTTCCAAAAAACTACGAGTTGCCTGAAATCTCAGCAAACACTTTTTCAACCAATCTTGATGATACTTTCAGGTAATGATCAGTACACCAATCCCACTTGGCTCGCCAAATTTCGTTCTTCTAAGTTAAACCGTTCCTTTGCAGTAACCGTTTTCATTTTTAGGTTTCACTTTGTTGTCTCTTATAGGGATATATGTATTTGGAACACTAAATCAAACACGGTATGTGCTAGCTCTTTGAAACTTGACACAATAAAGCAGTTTCAAGTTCTATGTCTATGGTTTGTTTGCTGTTGATGTAACCCTAAGCAGAGACTGGCGAGAATCACTTGCATGGAAAGGGCTTGCCAAGCTTCCAAAAAACTACGAGTTGCCTGAAATCTCAGCAAACACTTTTTCACCCAATCTTGATGATACTTTCAGGTAATGATCAGTACACCAATCCAACTTGGCTCGCCAAATTTTGTTCTTCTAGGTTAAACCGTTCATTTGCAGTAACCGTTTTCATTTTGAGGTTTCACTCTGTTTTCTCCTATAGGGATACATGTATTTGGAACTCTAAATCAAACACGGTTTGTGATAGCCCTTTGAAACTTGACACAATAAAGCAGTTTCACGTTCTATCTCTATGGTTTGTTTGCTGTTGATGTAGCCCTAAGCAGAGACTGGCGAGAATCACTTTAATGGAAAGGGCTTGCCAAGCTTCCAAAAAACTACGAGTTGCATGTAATCTCAGCAAACACTTTTTCACCCAATCTTGATGATACTATCAGGTAATGAGCAGTACACCAATCCCATTTGGCTCGCCAAATTTCGTTCTTCTAGGTTAAACCGTTCATTTGCAATAACCGTTTTCATTTTTAGGTTTCACTCTGTTTTCTCCTATAGGGATACATGTATTTGGAACTCTAAATAAAACACGGTTTGTGCTAGCGCTTTGAAACTTGACACAATAAAGCAGTTTCAAGTTCTATGTCTATGGTTTGTTTGCTGTTGATGTAGCCCTAAGCAGAGACTGGCGAGAATCAATTTCATGGAAAGGGCTTGCCAAGCTTCCAAAAAACTACGAGTTGCCTGAAATCTCAGCAAACACTTTTTCACCCAATCTTGATGATACTTTCAGGTAATGATCAGTACACCAATCCCACTTGGCTCGCCAAATTTCGTTCTTTTAGGTTAAACTGTTCATTTGCAGTAACCGTTTTGATTTTGAGGTTTCAGTCTGTTTTCTCCTATAGGGATACATGTATTTGGAACTCTAAATCAAACACGGTTTGTGCTAGCTCTTTGAAGCTTGACACAATAAAGCAGTTTTAAGTTCTATCTCTATGGTTTGTTTGCTGTTGATGTAGCCCTATGCAGGGACTGGCGAGAATCACTTTCATGGGAAGGGCTTGCCAAGCTTCCAAAAAACTACGAGTTGCCTGAAATCTCAGCAAACACTTTTTCACCCAATCTTGATGATACTTTCAGGTAATGATCAGTACACCAATTCCACTTGGCTCAACAAATTTCTTTCTTCTAGGTTAAACAATTCGTTTGCACTAACCGTTTTCATTTTGAGGATTCACTCTGTTTTCTCCTATAGGGATATATGTATTTGGAATTCTAAATCAAACACGGTTTGTGCTAACGCTTTGAAACTTGACACAATAAAGCAGTTTCAAGTTCTATGTCTATGGTTTGTTTGCTGTTGATGTAGCCCTCAGCAGAGACTGGCGAGAATCACTTTCATGGAAAGGGCTTGCCAAGCTTCCAAAAAACTACGAGTTGCCTGAAATCTCAGCAAACACTTTTTCACCCAATCTTGATGATACTTTCAGGTAATGATCAGTACACCAATCCCACTTGGCTCGCCAAATTTTGTTCTTCTAGGTTAAACCGTTTGTTTGCAGTAACCGTTTTCATTTTGAGGTTTCACTCTGTTTTCTCCTATAGGGATACATGTATTTGGAACTCTAAAGGGCTTGCCAAGCTTCCAAAACACTACGAGTTGCCTGAAATCTCAGCGAACACTTTTTCAACCAATCTTGATGATACTTTCAGGTAATGATCAGTACACCAATCCCACTTGGCTCGCAAATTTCGTTCTTCTAGGTTAAACCGTTCGTTTGCAGTAACCGTTTTCATTTCTAGGTTTCACTCTGTTTTCTCTTATAGGGATATATGTATTTGGAACACTAAATCAAACACGGTTTGTGCTATCTCTTTGAAACTTGACACAATAAAGCAGTTTCAAGTTCTATGTCTATGGTTTGTTTGCTGTTGATGTAGCCCTAAGCAGAGACTGGCGAGAATCACTTTCATGGAAAGGGCTTGAAAGCTTCCAAAAAACTACGAGTTGCCTGAAATCTTAGCAAACACTTTTTCACCCAATCTTGATGATACTTTCAAGTAATGATCAGTACACCAATCCCACTTGGCTCGTCAAATTTCGTTCTTCTAGGTTAAACCGTTCGTTTGCAGTAACCGTTTTCATTTTGAGGTTTCACTCTGTTTTCTCCTATAGGGATACATGTATTTGGAACTCTAAATGAAACACGGTTTGTGCTAGCTCTTTGAAACTTGACACAATAAAGCAGTTTCAAGTTCTATCTCTATGGTTTGTTTGCTGTTGATGTAGCCCTAAGCAGACACTGGCAAGAATCACTTTCATTGAAAGGGCTTGCCAAGCTTCCAAAAAACTACGAGTTGTGTGAAATCTCAGCAAACACTTTTTCACCCAATCTTGATGATACTTTCAGGTAATGATCAGTACACCATTCCCACTTGGCTAGCCAAATTTCGTTTTTCTAGGTTAAACTGTTCGTTTGCAGTAACCGTTTTCATTTTGAGGTTTCACTCTGTTTTCTCCTATAGGGATACATGTATTTGGAACTCTAAATCAAACACGGTTTGTGCTAGCTCTTTGAAACTTGACACAATAAAGCAGTTTCAAGTTCTATCTCTATGGTTTGTTTGCTGTTGATGTAGCCCTAAGCAGAGACTGGCGAGAATCACTTTCATGGAAAAAGCTTGCCAAGCTTCCAAAAAACTACAAGTTGCCTGAAATCTCAGCAAACACTTTTTCACCCAATCTTGATTATACTTTCAGGTAATGATCAGTACACCAATCCCACTTGGCTCGCAAATTTCGTTCTTCTAGGTTAAACCGTTCGTTTGCAGTAACCGTTTTCATTTCTAGGTTTCACTCTGTTTTCTCTTATACGGATATATGTATTTGGAACACTAAATCAAACACGGTTTGTGCTATCTCTTTGAAATTTGACACAATAAAGCAGTTTCAAGTTCTATGTCTATGGTTTGTTTGCTGTTGATGTAGCCCTAAGCAGAGACTGGCGAGAATCACTTTCATGGAAAGTGCTTGCCAAGCTTCCAAAAAACTACGAGTTGCCTGAAATCTCAGCAAACACTTTTTCACCCAATCTTGATGATACTTTCAGGTAATGATCAGCACATGAGTCCCACCTGGCTCGCCAAATTTCGTTCTTCTAGGTTAAACCGTTTGTTTGCAGTAACCGTTTTCATTTTGAGTTTTCACTCTGTTTTTTCCTATAGGGATACATGTATTTGGAACTCTAAATCAAACACGGTTTTTGCTAGCTCATTGAAACTTGACACAATAAAGGAGTTTCAAGTTCTATTTCTATGGTTTGTTTGCTGTTGATGTAGCCCTAAGCACAGATTGGCGAGAATCACTTTAATGGATAGGGCTTGCCAAGCTTCCAAAAAAATACGAGATGCCTGAAATCTCAGCAAACACTTTTTCACCCATCTTGATGATACTTTCAGGTAATGATAAGTACACCAATCCCACTTGGCTCGCCAAATTTCGTTCTTCTAGGTTAAACCGTTCGTTTGCAGTAACAGTTTTCATCTTGAGGTTTCACTCTGTTTTCTCCTATAAGGATACATGTATTTGGAACTCTAAATCAAACACGGTTTATGCTAGCTCTTTGAAGCTTGACACAATAAAGCAGTTTCAAGTTCTATCTCTATGGTTTGTTTGCTGTTGATATAGCCCTCAGCAGAGACTGGCGAGAATCACTTTCATGGAAAGGGCTTGCCAAGCTTCCAAAAAACTACGAATTGCCTGAAATCTCAGCAAACACTTTTTCACCCAATCTTGATGATACTTTGAGGTAATGATCAGTACACCAATCCCACTTGGCTCGCCAAATTTCGTTCTTCTAGGTGAAACCGTTCGTTTGACGTAACCGTTTTTATTTTGAGGTTTCACTCTTTTTGCTCCTATAGGGATACATGTATTTGGAACTCTAAATCAAACACGGTTTGTGCTAGCTCTTTGAAACTTGACACAATAAAGCAGTTTTAAGTTCTATCTCTATGGTTTGTTTGCTGTTGATGTAGCCCTAAGCAGAGACTGGCGAGAATCACTTTCATGGAAAGAGCTTGCCAAGCTTCCAAAAAACTACGAGTTGCCTGCAATCTCAGCAAACACTTTTTCAACCAATCTTGATGATACTTTCAGGTAATGATCAGTACACCAATCCCACTTGGCTCGCCAAATTTCGTTCTTCTAGTTTAAACCGTTCGTTTGCAGTAACCGTTTTCATTTTGAGGTTTCACTCTGTTTTCTCCTATAGGGATACATGTATTTGGAACTCTAAAGGGCTAGCCAAGCTTCCAAAACACTACGAGTTGCCGGAAATCTCAGCAAACACTTTTTCAACCAATCTTGATGATACTTTCAGGTAATGATCAGTACACCAATCCCACTTGGCTCGCCAAATTTCGTTCTTCTAGGTTAAACCGTTCGTTTGCAGTAACCGTTTTCATTTTGAGGTTTCACTCTGTTTTCTCCTATAGGGATACATGTATTTGGAACTCTAAATGAAACACGGTTTTTGCTAGCTCTTTGAAACTTGACACAATAAAGCAGTTTCAAGTTCTATCTCTATGGTTTGTTTGCTGTTGATGTAGCCCTAAGCAGAGACTGGGAAGAATCACTTTCATGGAAAGGGCTTGCCAAGCTTCCAAAAAACTACGAGTTGTGTGAAATCTCAGCAAACACTTTTTCACCCAATCTTGATGATACTTTCAGGTAATGATCAGTACACCAATCCCACTTGGCTCGCCAAATTACGTTCTTCTAGGTTAAACCGTTCGTTTGCAGTAACCGTTTTAATTTTGAGGTTTCACTCTGTTTTCTCCTATAGAGAAACTTGTATTTGGAACTCTAAATAAAACACGGTTTGTGCTAGCGCTTTGAAACTTGACAGAATAAAGCAATTTCAAGTTCTATGTCTATGGTTTGTTTGCTGTTGATGTAGCCCTAAGCAGAGACTGGCGAGAATCACTCTCATGGAAAGGGCTTACCAAGCTTCCAAAAAACTACGAGTTTCCTGAAATTTCAGCAAACACTTTTTCACCCAATCTTAATGATACTTTCAGGTAATGATCAGTACACCAATCCCACTTGGCTAGCCAGATTTCGTTTTTCTAGGTTAAACTGTTCGTTTGCAGTAACCGTTTTCATTTTGAGGTTTCAGTCTGCTTTCTCCTATAGGGATACATGTATTTGGAACTCTAAATCGAACACGGTTTGTGGTAGCTCTTTGAAACTTGACACAATAAAGCAGTTTAAAGTTCTATCTCTATGGTTTGTTTGCTGTTGATGTAGCCCTAAGCAGAGACTGGCGAGAATCACTTTCATGGAAAAAGCTTGCAAAGCTTCCAAAAAACTACGGGTTGCCTGAAATCTCAGCAAACACTTTTTCACCCAATCTTGATGATACTTTCAGGTAATGATCAGTACACCAATCCCACTTGGCTCGCCAAATTTCGTTCTTCTAGGTTAAACCGTTCGTTTGAGGTAACCGTTTTTATTTTGAGGTTTCACTCTTTTTGCTCCTATAGGGATACATGTATTTGGAACTCTAAATCAAACACGGTTTGTGCTAGCTCTTTGAAGCTTGACACAATAAAGCAGTTTTAAGTTCCATCTCTATGGGTTGTTTGCTGTTGATGTAGCCCTAAGCAGAGACTGCCGAGAATCACTTTCATGGAAAGGGCTTGCCAAGCTTCCAAAAAACTACGAGTTGCCTGAAATCTCAGCAAACACTTTTTCACCCAATCTTGATGATACTTTCAGGTAATGATCAGTACACCAATCCCACTTGGCTCGACAAATTTCGTTCTTCTAGGTTAAACCGTTCATTTGCAGTAACCGTTTTCATTTTGAGGTTTCACTCTGTTTTCTCCTATAGGAATACATGTATTTGGAACTCTAAATCAAACACGGTTTGTGCTAGATCTTTGAAACTTGACACAATAAAGCAGTTTCAAGTTCTATCTCTATGGTTTGTTTGCTGTTGATGTAGCCCTAAGCAGAGACTGGCGAGAATCACTTTCATGGAAAGGGCTTGCCAAGCTTCCAAAAAACTACGAGTTGCCTGCAATCTCAGCAAACACTTTTTCAACCAATCTTGATGATACTTTCAGGTAATGATCAGTACACCAATCCCACTTGGCTTTCCAAATTTTGTTTTTCTAGGTTAAAACGTTCGTTTGCAGTAACCTTTTTTCATTTTGAGGTTTCACCTGTTTTCTCCTACAGGGATACATGTATTTGGAACTCTAAATCAAAGATGGTTTGTGCTAGCTCTTTGAAACTTGACACAATAAAGCAGTTTCAAGTTCTATCTTTATGGTTTGTTTGCTGTTGATGTAGCCCTAAGCAGAGACTGAGGAGATTCACTTTAATGGAAAGGGCCTGCCAAGCTTCCAAAAAACTACGAGTTGCCTGAAATCTCAGCAAACACTTTTTCACCCAATCTTGATGATACTTTCAGGTAATGATCAGTACACCAATCCCACTTGGCTCGCAAATTTTGTTCTTCTAGGTTAAACCGTTCGTTTGCAGTAACCGTTTTCATTTATAGGATCCACTCTGTTTTCTCCTATAGGGATACATGTATTTGGAACTCTAAATCAAACACGGTTTGTGCTAGCTATTTGAAACTTGACACAATAAAGCAGTTTTATGTTCTATCTCTATTGTTTGTTTGCTGTTGATGTAGCCCTAAGCAGAGACTGGCGAGAATCACTTTCCTGGAAAGGGGTTGCCAAGCTTACAAAAAACTACGAGTTGCATGAAATCTCAGCAAACACTTTTTTACCCAATCTTGATGATACTTTCAGGTAATGATCAGTACACCAATCCCACTTGGCTCGCCAAATTTCGTTCTTCTAGGTTAAACCGTTCGTTTGCAGTAACCGTTTTCATTTTGAGGTTTCACTCTGTTTTCTCCTATAGGGACACATGTATTTGGAAATCTAAATTAAACGTGGTTTGTGCTAGCTATTTGAAACTTGACACAATAAAGCAGTTTCAAGGTCTATAACTATGGTTTGTTTGCTGTTGATGTAGCCCTAAGAAGAGACTGGCGAGAATCACTTTAATGGAAAGGGGTTGCCAAGCTTCCATAAAACTACGAGTTGCCTGAAATCTCAGTAAACAATTTTTGACCGAATTTTGATGATACTTTCAGGTAATGATCAGTATACCAATCCCACTAAGCTCGCCAAATTCGTTCTTCTAGGTTAAACCGTTCGTTTGCAGTAACCGTTTTCATTTTGAGGTTTCACTCTGTTTTCTCCTATAGGGATACATGTATTTGGAACTCTAAATCAAACACGGTTTGTGCTAGCTCTTTGAAACTTGACACAATAAAGCAGTTTCAAGTTCATTCTCTATGGTTTGTTTGCTGTTGATGTAGCCCTTAGCAGAGACTGACAAGAATCACTTTCATGGAAAGGGGTTGCCAAGGTTCCAAAAAACTAGGAGTTTACTAAATCTCAGCAAACACTTTTTCACCCAATCTTGATGATACTTTCAGGTAATGATCAGTACACCAATCTCACTTGGCTTGCCAAATTTTGTTCTTTTAGGTTAAACCATTCGTTTGCAGTAACCGTTTTCATTTTCAGGTTTCACTCTGTTTTCTCCTACTGGAATACATGTATTTGGAACTCTAAATCAAACACGGTTGTGCTAGCTCTTTGAAACTTGACACAATAAAGCAGTTTCAAGTTCTAATTCTATGGTTTGTTTGCTGTTGATGTAGCCCTAAGCAGAGACTGGGGAGAATCACTTTCATTAAAAGGGGTTGCCAAGCTTCCAAAAAACTACGAGTTGCCTGAAATCTCAGCAAAAACTTTTTCACCCAATCTTCATGATACTTTCAGGAAATGATCAGTACACCAATCCAACTTGGCTAGCCAAATTTCGTTCTTCTAGGTTAAACCGTTCGTTTGCAGTAACCGTTTTCATTTTGAGGTTTCACTCTGTTTTCTTCTATACGGTTACACGTATTTGGAACTCTAAATAAAACACGGTTTGTGCTAGCTCTTTGAAACTTGACACAATAAAGCAGTTTCAAGTTCTATCTCTATGGTTTGTTTGCCATTGATGTAGCCCTAAGCAGAGACTGGCGAGAATCACTTTCATGGAAAGGGCTCGCCAAGCTTCCAAAAAACTACGAGTTGCCTGAAATCTCAGCAAACACTTTTTCACCCAATCTTGATGATACTTTCAGGTAATGATCAGTACACCAATCCCACTTGGCTCGCCAAATTTCGTTCTTCTAGGTTAAACCTTTCGTTTGCAGGAACCGTTTTCATTTTGAGGTTTCACTCTGTTTTCTCCTATAGGGATACATGTATTTGGAACTCTAAATCAAACACGGTTTGTGCTACCTCTTTGAAACTTGACACAATAAAGCAGTTTCAATTTCCATCTCCATGGTTTGTTTGCTGTTGATGTAGCCCTAAGCAGAGACTGGCGAGAATCACTTTCTTGGAAAGGGGTTGCCAAGCTTTCAAAAAACTACGAGTTGCCTGAAATCTCAGCAAACACTTTTTCACCCAATCTTGATGATACTTTCAGGTAATGATCAGTACACCAATCCCACTTGGCTCACCAAATTTTGTTCTTCTAGGTAAAACTGTTCGTTTGCAGTAACCGTTTTCATTTTGAGGTTTCACTCTGTTTTCTCCTATAGGGACACATGTATTTGGAACTCTAAATCAAACGTGGTTTGTGCTAGCCCTTTGAAACTTGACACCATAAAGCAGTTACAAGTTCTATAACTATGGTTTGTTTGCTGTTGATGTTGCCCTAAGCAGAGACTGGCGAGAATAACTTTCATAAAAAGGGGTTGCCAAGCTTCCAAAAAACTACGAGTTTCTTGAATTCTCAGCAAACACTTTTTCACCCAATCTTGATGATACTTTCAGGTAATGATCAGTACACCAATCCCACTTGGCTCGCAAATTTTGTTCTTCTAGGTTAAACCGTTCGTTTCCAGTAACCGTTTTCATTTATAGGATTCACTCTGTTTTCTCCTATAGGGATACATGTATTTGGAACTCTAAATCAAACACGGTTTGTGCTAGCTCTTTGAAACTTGACAAAATAAAGCAGTTTCAAGTTCTATCTCTATGGTTTGTTTGGTGTTGATGTAGCCAAAAGCAGAGACTGGCGAGAATCACTTTCATGGAAAGGGCCTGCCAAGCTTCCAAAAAACTACGAGTTGCCTGAAATCTCAGCAAACACTTTTTCACCCAATCTTGATGATACTTTCAGGTAATGAGCAGTACACCAATCCCACTTGGCTCACCAATTTTGTTCTTCTAGGTTAAGCCATTCGTTTGCAGTAACCATTTTCATTTTGAGGTTTCACTCTGTTTTCTCCTATAGAGATACATGTATTTGGAACTCTAAATCAAACACGGTTTTTGCTAGCTCTTTCAAACTTGACACAATAAAGCAGTTTCAATTTCTTTCTCTATGGTTTGTTTGCTGTTGATGTAGCCCTAAGCAGAGATTGACGAGAATCACTTTCATGGAAAGGGGTTGCCAAGGTTCCAAAACACTAGGAGTTTTCTATAATCTCAACAAACACTTTTTCACCCAATCTTGATGATACTTTCACGTAATGATCAGTACACCAATCCCACTTGGCATGCCAAATTTTGTTCTTCTAGGTTAAACCATTCGTTTGCAGTAACCGTTTTCATTTTCAGGTTTCACTCTGTTTTCTCCTACAGGAATACATGTATTTGGAACTCTAAATCAAACACGGTTTGTGCTAGCTAATGAAACTTGACACAATAAAGCAGTTTCAAGTTTTATCTCTATGGTTTGTTTGCTGTTGATGTGGCCCTAAGCAGAGACTGGCGAGAATCACTTTCATGGAAAAGGGTTGCCAAGCTTCCATAAAACTATGAGTTGCATGAAATCTCAGCAAACACTTTTTCACCCAATCTTGATGATACTTTCAGGTAATGATCAGTACACCAATCCCACTTGGCTGGCAAATTTTGTTCTTCTAGGTCAAACCGTTCGTTTGCAGTAACCGTTTTCATTTATAGAATTCACTCTGTTTTCTCCTATAGGGATACATGTATTTGGAACTCTAAATCAAACACGGTTTGTGCTAGCTCTTTGAAACTTGATAAATAAAGCAGTTTCAAGTTCTATCTCTATGGTTTGTTTGCTGTTGATGTAGCACTAAGAAGAGACTGTGGAAAATATCTTTCATAAAAAGGGGTTGCCAAGCTTCCAAAAAACTACGAGTTGCCTGAAATCTCAGCAAACACTTTTTCACCCAATCTTGATGATACTTTCAGGTAATGAGCAATACACCAATCCCACTTGGCTCACCAATTTTGTTCTTCTAGGTTAAACCATTCGTTTGCAGTAACCGTTTTCATTTTCAGGTTTCACTCTGTTTTCTCCAACAGGGATACATGTATTTGGAACTCTAAATCAAACACGGTTTGTGCTAGCTCTTTGAAACTTGACACAATAAAGCAGTTTCAATTTCTATCTCTATGGTTTGTTTGCTGTTGATGTAGCCCTAAGCAGAGACTGGCGAGAATTACTTTCCTGGAAAGGGGTTGCCAAGCTTCCAAAAAACTACGAGTTGCATGAAATCTCAGCAGACACTTTTTTACCCAATCTTGATGATACTTTCGGGTAATGACCAGTAAACCAATCCCACTTGGCTCGCCAAATTTCGTTCTTCTAGTTTAATCCGTTCGTTTGTAGTAACCGTTTTCATTTTGAGGTGTCACTTTGTTTTCTCATATAGGGACACATGTATTTGGAACTCTAAATCAAACACGGTTTGTGCTAGCTCTTTGAAACTTGACACAATAAAGCAGTTTCAAGTTCTATCTCTATGGTTTGTTTCCCGTTGATGTAGCCCTAAGCAGAGACTGGCGAGTATCACTTTCATGGAAAGGGCTCGCCAAGCTTCCAAAAAACTACGAGTTGCCTGAAATCTCAGCAAACACTTTTTCACCCAATCTTGATGATACTTTTAGGTAATGATCAGTACACCAATCCCACTTGGCTCGCCAAATTTCGTTCTTCTAGGTTAAACCTTTCGTTTGCAGTAACCGTTTTCATTTTGAGGTTTCACTCTGTTTTCTCGTATAGGGATACATGTATTTGGAACTCTAAATCAAACACGGTTTGTGCTACCTCTTTGAAACTTGACACAATAAAGCAGTTTCAAGTTCCATCTCTTTGGTTTGTTTGCTGTTGATGTAGCCCTAAGCAGAGACTGGCGAGAATCACTTTATTGGAAAGGGTTTGCCAAGCTTTCAAAAAACTACGAGTTGCATGAAATCTCAGCAAACACTTTTTCACCCAATCTTGATGATACTTTCAGGTAATGATCAGTACACCAATCCCACTTGGCTCGCCAAATTTCGTTCTTCTAGGTTAAACCCTTCGTTTGCAGTAACCGTTTTCATTTTGAGGTTTCACTCTGTTTTCTCCTATAGGGACACATGTATTTGGAAATCTAAATTAAACGTGGTTTGTGCTAGCTATTTGAAACTTGACACAATAAATCAGTTTCAAGGTCTATAACTATGGTTTGTTTGCTGTTGATGTAGCCCTAAGAAGAGACTGGCGAGAATCACTTTAATGGAAAGGGGTTGCCAAGCTTCCATAAAACTACGAGTTGCCTGAAATCTCATCAAACAATTTTTGACCGAATTTTGATGATACTTTCAGGTAATGATCAGTACACCAATCCCACTAAGCTCGCCAAATTCGTTCTTCTAGGTTAAACCGTTCGTTTGCAGTAACCGTTTTCATTTTGAGGTTTCACTCTGTTTTCTCCTATAGGGATACATGTATTTGTAACTCTAAATCAAACACGGTTTGTGCTAGCTCTTTGAAACTTGACACAATAAAGCAGTTTCAAGTTCTTTCTCTATGGTTTGTTTGCTGTTGATGTAGCCCTTAGCAGAGACTGACAAGAATCACTTTCATGGAAAGGGGTTGCCAAGGTTCCAAAAAACTAGGCGTTTCCTAAAATCTCAGCAAACACTTTTTCACCCAATCTTGATGATACTTTCAGGTAATGATCAGTACACCAATCTCACTTGGCTTGCCAAATTTTGTTCTTTTAGGTTAAACCATTCGTTTGCAGTAACCGTTTTCATTTTCAGGTTTCACTCTGTTTTCTCCTACTGGAATACATGTATTTGGAACTCGAAATCAAACACGGTTGTGCTAGCTCTTTGAAACTTGACACAATAAAGCAGTTTCAAGTTCTAATTCTATGGTTTGTTTGCTGTTGATGTAGCCCTAAGCAGAGACTGGGGAGAATCACTTTCATTAAAAGGGGTTGCCAAGCTTCCAAAAAACTACGAGTTGCCTGAAATCTCAGCAAAAACTTTTTCACCCAATCTTCATGATACTTTCAGGAAATGATCAGTACACCAATCCAACTTGGCTAGCCAAATTTCGTTCTTCTAGGTTAAACCGTTCTTTTGCAGTAACCGTTTTCATTTTGAGGTTTCACTCTGTTTTCTTCTATATGGTTACACGTATTTGGAACTCTAAATAAAACACGGTTTGTGCTAGCTCTTTGAAACTTGACACAATAAAGCAGTTCCAAGTTCTATCTCTATGGTTTGTTTGCTGTTGACGTAGCCCTAAGCAGAGACTGTCGAGAATCACTTTCATGGAAAGGTCCTGCCAAGCTTCCAAAAAACTACGAGTTGCCTGAAATCTCAGCAAACACTTTTTCACCCAATGTTGATGATACTTTCAGGTAATGATCAGTACACAAATCCCACTTGGCTCGCCAAATTTCGTTCTTGAAGGTTAAACCATTCGTTTGCAGTAACCGTTGTCATTTTGAGGTTTCACTCTGTTTTCTCCTATAGGGATACATGTATTTGGAACTCTCAATCTAACACGGTTTGTGCTAGCTCTTTGAAACTTGACACAATAAAGCAGTTTCATGTTCTGTCTCTATGGTTTGTTTGCTGTGGATGTGGCCCTAAGCAGAGACTGGCGAGAATCACTTTCATGGAAAAAGCTTGCCAAGCTTCCAAAAAACTACGAGTTGCCTGAAATCTCAGCAAACACTTTTTCACCCAATCTTGATGATACTTTCAGGTAATGATCAGTACACCAATCCCACTTGACTTGCCAATTTTCGTTCTTCTAGTTTAAACCGTTCATTTGAAGTAACCATTTTCATTTTGAGGTTTCACTCTGTTTTCTCCTATAGGTATACATGTATTTGGAACTCTAAATCAAACACGGTTTGTGCTAGCTCTTTGAAACATGACACAATAAAGCAGTCTCAAGTTCTATCTCTATGGTTTGTTTGCTGTTGATGTATCCCTAAGCAGAGACTGGCGAGAATCACTTTTTTGAAAAGGGGTTGCCAAGCTTCCAAAAAACTACGAGTTGCCTGAAATCTCAGCAAACACTTTTTTAACCAATCTTGATGATACTTTCAGGTAATGATCAGTACACCAATCCCACTTGGCTCGCCAAATTTCGTTCTTGTAGTTTAAACCGTTCCTTTTAGTAACCGTTGTCATTTTCAGGTTTCACTCTGTTTTCTCCTATAGGGATACATGTATTTGGAACTCTAAATCAAACACGGTTTGTGCTAGCTCTTTGAAACTTGACACAATAAAGCAGTTTCATGTTCTTTCTCTATGGTTTCTTTGCTGTTGATGTAGCCCTAAGCAGAGACTGGCGAGTATCACTTTCATGGAAAGGGCTTCCCAAGCTCCAAAAAACTACGAGTTGCCTGAAATCTCAGCAAACACTTTTTCACCCAATCTTGATGATACTTTCAGGTAATGATCAGTACACCAATCCCACTTGGCTCGCCAAATTTCGTTCTTCTAGGTTAAACCGTTCCTTGCTTGTAACCGGTTTCATTTTGAGGTTTCACTCTGTTTTCTCCTATAGGGAAACATGTATTTGGAACTCCAAATCAACCGTGGTTTTTGCTAGCTCTTTGAAACTTGACACAATAAATAAGTTTCAAGTTCTAACTCTATGGTTTGTTTGCTGTTGATGTAGCCCTAAGCAGAGACTGGCGAGAATCACTTTCATGGAAAGGGGTTGCCAAGCTTCCAAAAAACTAAGAGTTGCCTGAAATCTCAGCAAACACTTTTTCACCCAATCTTGATGATACTTTCAGGTAATGATCAGTACCCCAATCCCACTTGGCTCGCCAAATTTCATTCTTCTAGGTTAAACCGTTCGTTTGCAGTAACCCTTTTCATTTTGAGGTTTCACTCTGTTTTCTCCTATAGGGATACATGTATTTGGAACTCTAAATCAAACAAGGTTTGTGCTAGCTCTTTTAAACTTGACACAATAAAACAGTTTCAATTTCTTTCTCTATGGTTTGTTTGCTGTTGATGTAGCCCTAAGCAGAGACTGGCGAGAATCACTTTCAGAGAAAGAAGTTGCCAAGCTTCCAAAAAACTCCGAGTTGCCTGAAATCTCAGCAAACATTTTTTCACCCAATCTTGATGATACTTTCAGGTAATGATCAGTACACCAATCCAACTTGGCTCGCCAAATTTCGTTCTTCTAGGTTAAAACGTTCGTTTGCAATAACCGTTTTCATTTTGAGGTTTCACTCTGTTTTTTCCTATAGGGATACATGTATTTGGAACTCTAAATCAAACACGGTTTGTGCTAGCTCTTTGAACTTGACACAATAAAGCAGTTTCAAGTTCTAATTCTATGGTTTTTTGCTGTTGATGTAGCCCTAAGCAGAGACTGGGGAGAATCACTTTCATTAAAAGGGGTTGCCAAGCTTCCAAAAAACTACGAGTTGCCTGAAATCTCAGCAAACACTTTTTCACCCAATCTTCATGATACTTTCAGGAAATGAACAGTACACCAATCCAACTTGGCTAGCCAACTTTCGTTCTTCTAGGTTAAACCGTTCGTTTGCAGTAACGGTTTTCATTTTGAGGTTTCACTCTGTTTTCTTCTATAGGGTTACACGTATTTGGAACTCTAAATCAAACACGGTTTGTGCTAGCTGTTTGAAACTTGACACAATAAATCAGTTCCATGTTCTATCTCTATGGTTTGTTTGCTGTTGACGTAGCCCTAAGCAGAGACTGTCGAGAATCACTTTCATGGAAAGGTCCTGCCAAGCTTCCAAAAAACTACGAGTTGCCTGAAATCTCAGCAAACACTTTTTCACCCAATGTTGATGATACTTTCAGGTAATGATCAGTACACCAATCCCACTTGGCTCGCCAAATTTCGTTCTTGAAGGTTAAACCGTTCGTTTGCAGTAACCGTTTTCATTTTGAGGTTTCACTCTGTTTTCTCCTGTAGGGATACATGTATTTGGAACTCTCAATCTAACACGGTTTGTGCTAGCTCTTTGAAACTTGACACAATAAAGCAGTTTCAAGTTCTGTCTCTATGGTTTGTTTGCTGTGGATGTGGCCCTAAGCAGAGACTGGCGAGAATCACTTTCAGGGAAAGAAGTTGCCAAGCTTCCAAAAAACTACGAGTTGCCTGAAATCTCAGCAAACACTTTTTCACCCAATCTTGATGATACTTTCAGGTAATGATCAGTACACCAATCCCACTTGACTTGCCAATTTTCGTTCTTCTAGGTTAAACCGTTCGTTTGAAGTAACCATTTTTATTTTGAGGTTTCACTCTGTTTTCTCCTATAGGTATACATGTATTTGGAACTCTAAATCAAACACGGTTTGTGCTAGCTCTTTGAAACATGACACAATAAAGCAGTTTCAAGTTCCATCTCTTTGGTTTGTTTGCTGTTGATGTATCCCTAAGCAGAGACTGGCGAGAATCACTTTATGAAAAGGGGTTGCCAAGCTTCCAAAAAACTACGAGTTGCCTGAAATCTCAGCAAACACTTTTTTAACCAATCTTGATGATACTTTCAGGTAATGATCAGTACACCAATCCCACTTGGCTCGCCAAATTTCGTTCTTGTAGGTTAAACCGTTCCTTTGCAGTAACCGTTGTCATTTTCAGGTTTCACTCTGTTTTCTCCTATAGGGATACATGTATTTGGAACTCTAAATCAAACACGGTTTGTGCTAGCTCTTTGAAACTTGACACAATAAAGCAGTTTCAGGTTCTTTCTCTATGGTTTCTTTGCTGTTGATGTAGCCCTAAGCAGAGACTGGCGAGAATCACTTTCATGGAAAGGACTTCCCAAGCTCCAAAAAACTACGAGTTGCCTGAAATATCAGCAAACACTTTTTCACCCAATCTTGATGATACTTTAAGGTAATGATCAGTACACCAATCCCACTTGGCTCGCCAAATTTTGTTTTTCTATGTTAAACAGTTCGTTTGCAGTAACCATTGTCATTTTGAGGTTTCACTCTGTTTTCTCCTATAGGAATACATGTATTTGGAACTCCTAATCAAACACGGTTTGTGCTAGCTCTTTGAAAATTGACACAATAAAGCAGTTTTAAGTTCTATCTCTATGGTTTGTTTGCTGTTGATGTGGCCCTAAGCAGAGACTGGCGAGAATCACTTTCATGGAAAGGGCTTGCCAAGCTTCCAAAAAACTACGAGTTGCCTGAAATCTCAGCAAACACTTTTTCACCCAATCTTGATGATACTTTCAGGTAATGATCAGTACACCAATCCCACTTGGCTCGCCAATTTTCGTTCTTCTAGGTTAAACCGTTCGATTGCAGTAACCGTTGTCATTTTGAGGTTTCACTCTGTTTTCTCCTATAGGGATACATGTATTTGGAATTTAAATAAAACACGGTTTGTGCTAGCTCTTTGAAACTTGACACAATAAAGCAGTTTCAAGTTCTAATTCTATGGTTTGTTTGCTGTTGATGTAGCCCTAAGCAGAGACTGGGGAGAATCACTTTCATTAAAAGGGGTTGCCAAGCTTCCAAAAAACTACGAGTTGCCTGAAATCTCAGCAAAAACTTTTTCACCCAATCTTCATGATACTTTCAGGAAATGATCAGTACACCAATCCAACTTGGCTAGCCAAATTTCGTTCTTCTAGGTTAAACCGTTCGTTTGCAGTAACCGTTTTCATTTTGAGGTTTCACTCTGTTTTCTTCTATACGGTTACACGTATTTGGAACTCTAAATAAAACACGGTTTGTGCTAGCTCTTTGAAACTTGACACAATAAAGCAGTTCCAAGTTCTATCTCTATGGTTTGTTTGCTGTTGACGTAGCCCTAAGCAGAGACTGTCGAGAATCACTTTCATGGAAAGGTCCTGCCAAGCTTCCAAAAAACTACGAGTTGCCTGAAATCTCAGCAAACACTTTTTCACCCAATCTTGATGATACTTTCAGGTAATGATCAGTACACAAATCCCACTTGGCTCGCCAAATTTCGTTCTTGAAGGTTAAACCATTCGTTTGCAGTAACCGTTGTCATTTCGAGGTTTCACTCTGTTTTCTCCTATAGGGATACATGTATTTGGAACTCTCAATCTAACACGGTTTGTGCTAGCTCTTTGAAACTTGACACAATAAAGCAGTTTCAAGTTCTGTCTCTATGGTTTGTTTGCTGTGGATGTGGCCCTAAGCAGAGACTGGCGAGAATCACTTTCATGGAAAAAGCTTGCCAAGCTTCCAAAAAACTACGAGTTGCCTGAAATCTCAGCAAACACTTTTTCACCCAATCTTGATGATACTTTCAGGTAATGATCAGTACACCAATCCCACTTGACTTGCCAATTTTCGTTCTTCTAGTTTAAACCGTTCGTTTGAAGTAACCATTTTCATTTGAGGTTTCACTCTGTTTTCTCCTATAGGTATACATGTATTTGAAACTCTAAATCAAACACGGTTTGTGCTAGCTCTTTGAAACATGACACAATAAAGCAGTCTCAAGTTCTATCTCTATGGTTTGTTTGCTGTTGATGTATCCCTAAGCAGAGACTGGCGAGAATCACTTTTTTGAAAAGGGGTTGCCAAGCTTCCAAAAAACTACGAGTTGCCTGAAATCTCAGCAAACACTTTTTTAACCAATCTTGATGATACTTTCAGGTAATGATCAGTACACCAATCCCACTTGGCTCGCCAAATTTCGTTCTTGTAGTTTAAACCGTTCCTTTTAGTAACCGTTGTCATTTTCAGGTTTCACTCTGTTTTCTCCTATAGGGATACATGTATTTGGAACTCTAAATCAAACACGGTTTGTGCTAGCTCTTTGAAACTTGACACAATAAAGCAGTTTCATGTTCTTTCTCTATGGTTTCTTTGCTGTTGATGTAGCCCTAAGCAGAGACTGGCGAGTATCACTTTCATGGAAAGGGCTTCCCAAGCTCCAAAAAACTACGAGTTGCCTGAAATCTCAGCAAACACTTTTTCACCCAATCTTGATGATACTTTCAGGTAATGATCAGTACACCAATCCCACTTGGTTCGCAAAATTTCGTTCTTCCAGGTTAAATCATTCCTTTGCAGTAACCGTTTTCATTTTGAGGTTTCACTCTGTTTTCTCCTATAGGGAAACATGTATTTGGAACTCCAAATCAACCGTGGTTTTTGCTAGCTCTTTGAAACTTGACACAATAAATAAGTTTCAAGTTCTAACTCTATGGTTTGTTTGCTGTTGATGTAGCCCTAAGCAGAGACTGGCGAGAATCACTTTCATGGAAAGGGGTTGCCAAGCTTCCAAAAAACTAAGAGTTGCCTGAAATCTCAGCAAACACCTTTTCACCCAATCTTGATGATACTTTCAGGTAATGATCAGTACCCCAATCCCACTTGGCTCGCCAAATTTCGTTCTTCTAGGTTAAACCGTTCGTTTGCAGTAACCCTTTTCATTTTGAGGTTTCACTCTGTTTTCTCCTATAGGGATACATGTATTTGGAACTCTAAATCAAACAAGGTTTGTGCTAGCTCTTTTAAACTTGTCACAATAAAACAGTTTCAATTTCTTTCTCTATGGTTTGTTTGCTGTTGATGTAGCCCTAAGCAGAGACTGGCGAGAATCACTTTCAGGGAAAGAAGTTGCCAAGCTTCCAAAAACTCCGAGTTGCCTGAAATCTCAGCAAACATTTTTTCACCCAATCTTGATGATACTTTCAGGTAATGATCAGTACACCAATCCAACTTGGCTCGCCAAATTTCGTTCTTCTAGGTTAAAACGTTCGTTTGCAATAACCGTTTTCATTTTGAGGTTTCACTCTGTTTTTTCCTATAGGGATACATGTATTTGGAACTCTAAATCAAACACGGTTTGTGCTAGCTCTTTGAACTTGACACAATAAAGCAGTTTCAAGTTCTAATTCTATGGTTTTTTGCTGTTGATGTAGCCCTAAGCAGAGACTGGGGAGAATCACTTTCATTAAAAGGGGTTGCCAAGCTTCCAAAAAACTACGAGTTGCCTGAAATCTCAGCAAACACTTTTTCACCCAATCTGGATGATACTTTCAGGTAATGATCAGTACACCAATCCCACTTGACTTGCCAATTTTCGTTCTTCTAGGTTAAACCGTTCGTTTGAAGTAACCATTTTTATTTTGAGGTTTCACTCTGTTTTCTCCTATAGGTATACATGTATTTGGAACTCTAAATCAAACACGGTTTGTGCTAGCTCTTTGAAACATGACACAATAAAGCAGTTTCAAGTTCCATCTCTTTGGTTTGTTTGCTGTTGATGTATCCCTAAGCAGAGACTGGCGAGAATCACTTTTATGAAAAGGGGTTGCCAAGCTTCCAAAAAACTACGAGTTGCCTGAAATCTCAGCAAACACTTTTTTAACCAATCTTGATGATACTTTCAGGTAATGATCAGTACACCAATCCCACTTGGCTCGCCAAATTTCGTTCTTGTAGGTTAAACCGTTCCTTTGCAGTAACCGTTGTCATTTTCAGGTTTCACTCTGTTTTCTCCTATAGGGATACATGTATTTGGAACTCTAAATCAAACACGGTTTGTGCTAGCTCTTTGAAACTTGACACAATAAAGCAGTTTCAGGTTCTTTCTCTATGGTTTCTTTGCTGTTGATGTAGCCCTAAGCAGAGACTGGCGAGAATCACTTTCATGGAAAGGACTTCCCAAGCTCCAAAAAACTACGAGTTGCCTGAAATATCAGCAAACACTTTTTCACCCAATCTTGATGATACTTTAAGGTAATGATCAGTACACCAATCCCACTTGGCTCGCCAAATTTTGTTTTTCTATGTTAAACAGTTCGTTTGCAGTAACCATTGTCATTTTGAGGTTTCACTCTGTTTTCTCCTATAGGAATACATGTATTTGGAACTCCTAATCAAACACGGTTTGTGCTAGCTCTTTGAAAATTGACACAATAAAGCAGTTTTAAGTTCTGTCTCTATGGTTTGTTTGCTGTTGATGTGGCCCTAAGCAGAGACTGGCGAGAATCACTTTCATAGAAAGGGCTTGCCAAGCTTCCAAAAAACTACGAGTTGCCTGAAATCTCAGCAAACACTTTTTCACCCAATCTTGATGATACTTTCAGGTAATGATCAGTACACCAATCCCACTTGGCTAGCCAAATTTCGTTCTTCTAGGTTAAACCGTTCGTTTGCAGTAACCGTTTTCATTTTGAGGTTTCACTCTGTTTTCTTCTATACGGTTACACGTATTTGGAACTCTAAATAAAACACGGTTTGTGCTAGCTCTTTGAAACTTGACACAATAAAGCAGTTCCAAGTTCTATCTCTATGGTTTGTTTGCTGTTGACGTAGCCCTAAGCAGAGACTGTCGAGAATCACTTTCATGGAAAGGTCCTGCCAAGCTTCCAAAAAACTACGAGTTGCCTGAAATCTCAGCAAACACTTTTTCACCCAATCTTGATGATACTTTCAGGTAATGATCAGTACACAAATCCCACTTGGCTCGCCAAATTTCGTTCTTGAAGGTTAAACCATTCGTTTGCAGTAACCGTTGTCATTTTGAGGTTTCACTCTGTTTTCTCCTATAGGGATACATGTATTTGGAACTCTCAATCTAACACGGTTTGTGCTAGCTCTTTGAAACTTGACACAATAAAGCAGTTTCAAGTTCTGTCTCTATGGTTTGTTTGCTGTGGATGTGGCCCTAAGCAGAGACTGGCGAGAATCACTTTCATGGAAAAAGCTTGCCAAGCTTCCAAAAAACTACGAGTTGCCTGAAATCTCAGCAAACACTTTTTCACCCAATCTTGATGATACTTTCAGGTAATGATCAGTACACCAATCCCACTTGACTTGCCAATTTTCGTTCTTCTAGTTTAAACCGTTCGTTTGAAGTAACCATTTTCATTTTGAGGTTTCACTCTGTTTTCTCCTATAGGTATACATGTATTTGAAACTCTAAATCAAACACGGTTTGTGCTAGCTCTTTGAAACATGACACAATAAAGCAGTCTCAAGTTCTATCTCTATGGTTTGTTTGCTGTTGATGTATCCCTAAGCAGAGACTGGCGAGAATCACTTTTTTGAAAAGGGGTTGCCAAGCTTCCAAAAAACTACGAGTTGCCTGAAATCTCAGCAAACACTTTTTTAACCAATCTTGATGATACTTTCAGGTAATGATCAGTACACCAATCCCACTTGGCTCGCCAAATTTCGTTCTTCTAGGTTAAACCGTTCGTTTGCAGTAACCGTTTTCATTTTGAGGTTTCATTCTGTTTTCTTCTATAGGGTTACACGTATTTGGAACTCTAAATCAAACACGGTTTGTGCTAGCTCTTTGAAACTTGACACAATAAAGCAGTTCCATGTTCTATCTCTATGGTTTGTTTGCTGTTGATGTAACCCTAAGCAGAGACTGTCGAGAATCACTTTCATGGAAAGGTCCTGCCAAGCTTCCAAAAAACTACGAGTTGCCTGAAATCTCAGCAAACACTTTTTCACCCAATCTTGATGATACTTTCAGGTAATGATCAGTACACCAATCCCACTTGGCTCGCCAAAACTTGGCTCGCCAAATTTCGTTCTTGAAGGTTAAACCGTTCGTTTGCAGTAACGTTTTCATTTTGAGGTTTCACTCTGTTTTCTCCTATAGGGATACAGGTATTTGGAACTCTCAATCTAACACGGTTTTGTGCTAGCTCTTTGAAACTTGACACAATAAAGCAGTTTCAAGTTCTGTCTCTATGGTTTGTTTGCTGTGGATGTGGCCCTAAGCAGAGACTGGCGAGAATCACTTTCAGGGAAAGAAGTTGCCAAGCTTCCAAAAAACTACGAGTTGCCTGAAATCTCAGCAAACACTTTTTCACCCAATCTTGATGATACTTTCAGGTAATGATCAGTACACCAATCCCACTTGACTTGCCAATTTTCGTTCTTCTAGGTTAAACCGTTCGTTTGAAGTAACCATTTTTATTTTGAGGTTTCACTCTGTTTTCTCCTATAGGTATACATGTATTTGGAACTCTAAATCAAACACGGTTTGTGCTAGCTCTTTGAAACATGACACAATAAAGCAGTTTCAAGTTCCATCTCTTTGGTTCGTTTGCTGTTGATGTATCCCTAAGCAGGAGACTGGCGAGAATCACTTTTATGAAAAGGGTTTGCCAAGCTTCCAAAAAACTACGAGTTGCCTGAAATCTCAGCAAACACTTTTTTAACCAATCTTGATGATACTTTCAGGTAATGATCAGTACACCAATCCCACTTGGCTCGCAAATTTCGTTCTTGTAGGTTAAACCGTTCCTTTGCAGTAACCGTTGTCATTTTCAGGTTTCACTCTGTTTTCTCCTATAGGGATACATGTATTTGGAACTCTAAATCAAACACGGTTTGTGCTAGCTCTTTGAAACTTGACACAATAAAGCAGTTTCAGGTTCTTTCTCTATGGTTTCTTTGCTGTTGATGTAGCCCTAAGCAGAGACTGGCGAGAATCACTTTCATGGAAAGGACTTCCCAAGCTCCAAAAAACTACGAGTTGCCTGAAATATCAGCAAAACACTTTTTCACCCAATCTTGTTGATACTTTAAGGTAATGATCAGTACACCAATCCCACGTGGCTCGCCAAATTTTGTTTTTCTATGTTAAACAGTTCGTTTGCAGTAACCAATGTCATTTTGAGGTTTCACTCTGTTTTCTCCTATAGGAATACATGTATTTGGAACTCCTAATCAAACACGGTTTGTGCTAGCTCTTTGAAAATTGACACAATAAAGCAGTTTTAAGTTCTGTCTCTATGTTTGTTTGCTGTTGATGTGGCCCTAAGCAGAGACTGGCGAGAATCACTTTCATGGAAAGGGCTTGCCAAGCTTCCAAAAAACTACGAGTTGCCTGAAATCTCAGCAAACACTTTTTCACCCAATCTTCATGATACTTTCAGGAAATGATCAGTACACCAATCCAACTAGGCTCGCCAATTTTCGTTCTTCTAGGTTAAAACCGTTCGATTGCAGTAACCGTTGTCATTTTGAGGTTTCACTCTGTTTTCTCCTATAGGATACATGTATTTGGAATTTAAATAAAACACGGTTTGTGCTAGCTCTTTGAAACTTGACACAATAAGCAGTTTCAAGTTCTAATTCTATGGTTTGTTTGCTGTTGATGTATGCCCTAAGCAGAGACTGGGGAGAATCACTTTCATTAAAAGGGGTTTGCCACGCTTCCAAAAAACTAGAGTTGCCTGAAATCTCAGCAAAAACTTTTTCACCCAATCTTCATGATACTTTCAGGAAATGATCAGTACTCCAATCCAACTTGGCTAGCCAAATTTCGTTCTTCTAGGTTAAACCGTTCGTTTGCAGTAACCGTTTTCATTTTGAGGTTTCACTCTGTTTTCTTCTATACGGTTACACGTATTTGGAACTCTAAATAAAACACGGTTTGTGCTAGCTCTTTGAAACTTGACACAATAAAGCAGTTCAAGTTCTATCTCTATGGTTTGTTTGCTGTTGACGTAGCCTAAGCAGAGACTGTCGAGAATCACTTTCATGGAAAGGTCCTGCCAAGCTTCCAAAAAACTACGAGTTGCCTGAAATCTCAGCAAACACTTTTTCACCCAATGTTGATGATACTTTCAGGTAATGATCAGTACACAAATCCCACTTGGCTTGCCAAATTTCGTTCTTGAAGGTTAAACCATTCGTTTGCAGTAACCGTTGTCATTTTAAGGTTTCACTCTGTTTTCTCCTATAGGGATACATGTATTTGGAACTCTCATCTAACGGTTTGTGCTAGCTCTTTGAAACTTGACACAATAAAGCAGTTTCAAGTTCTGTCTCTATGGTTTGTTTGCTGTGGATGTGGCCCTAAGCAGAGACTGGCGAGAATCACTTTCATGGAAAAGCTTGCCAAGCTTCCAAAAAACTACGAGTTGCCTGAAATCTCAGCAAACACTTTTTCACCCAATCTTGATGATACTTTCAGGTAATGATCAGTACACCAATCCCACTTGACTTGCCAATTTTCGTTCTTCTAGTTTAAACCGTTCGTTTGAAGTAACCATTTCATTTTGAGGTTTCACTCTGTTTTCTCCTATAGGTATACATGTATTTGAAACTCTAAATCAAACACGGTTTGTGCTAGCTCTTTGAAACATGACACAATAAAGCAGTCTCAAGTTCTATCTCTATGGTTTGTTTGCTGTTGATGTATCCCTAAGCAGAGACTGGCGAGAATCACTTTTTGAAAAGGGGTTGCCAAGCTTCCAAAAAACTACGAGTTGCCTGAAATCTCAGCAAACACTTTTTTTAACCAATCTTGATGATACTTTCAGGTAATGATCAGTACACCAATTCCACTTGGCTCGCCAAATTTCGTTCTTGTAGTTTAAACCGTTCCTTTTAGTAACCGTTGTCATTTTCAGGTTTCACTCTGTTTTCTCCTATAGGGATACATGTATTTGGAACTCTAAATCAAACACGGTTTGTGCTAGCTCTTTGAAACTTGACACAATAAAGCAGTTTCATGTTCTTTCTCTATGGTTTCTTTGCTGTTGATGTAGCCCTAAGCAGAGACTGGCGAGTATCACTTTCATGGAAAGGGCTTCCCAAGCTCCAAAAAACTACGAGTTGCCTGAAATCTCAGCAAACACTTTTTCACCCAATCTTGATGATACTTTCAGGTAATGATCAGTACACCAATCCCACTTGGTTCGCAAAATTTCGTTCTTCCAGGTTAAATCATTCCTTTGCAGTAACCGTTTTCATTTTGAGGTTTCACTCTGTTTTCTCCTATAGGGAAACATGTATTTGGAACTCAAATCACCGTGGTTTTTGCTAGCTCTTTGAAACGTGACACAATAAATAAGTTTCAAGTTCTAACTCTATGGTTTGTTTGCTGTTGATGTAGCCCTAACCAGAGACTGGCGAGAATCACTTTCATGGGAAAGGGGTTGCCAAGCTTCAAAAACTAAGAGTTGCCTGAAATCTCAGCAAACCACTTTTTCACCCAATCTTGATGATACTTTCAGGTAATGATCAGTACCCAATCCCACTTGGCTCGCCAAATTTCGTTCTTCTAGGTTAAACCGTTCGTTTGCAGTAATCCTTTTCATTTTGAGGTTTCACTCTGTTTTCTCCTATAGGGATACATGTATTTGGAACTCTAAATCAAACAAGGTTGTGCTAGCTCTTTTAAACTTGTCACAATAAAACAGTTTCAATTTCTTTCTCTATGGTTTGTTTGCTGTTGATGTAGCCCTAAGCAGAGACTGGCGAGAATCACTTTCAGGGAAAGAAGTTGCCAAGCTTCCAAAAAACTCCGAGTTGCCTGAAATCTCAGCAAACATTTTTTCACCCAATCTTGATGATACTTTCAGGTAATGATCAGTACACCAATCCAACTTGGCTCGCCAAATTCGTTCTTCTAGGTTAAAACGTTCGTTTGCAATAACCGTTTTCATTTTGAGGTTTCACTCTGTTTTTTCCTATGGGGATACATGTATTTGAACTCTAAATCAAACACGGTTTGTGCTAGCTCTTTGAACTTGACACAATAAAGCAGTTTCAAGTTCTAAATTCTATGGTTTTTTGCTGTTGATGTAGCCCTAAGCAGAGACTGGGGAGAATCACTTTCATTAAAAGGGGTTGCCAAGCTTCCAAAAAACTACGAGTTGCCTGAAATCTCAGCAAACACTTTTTCACCCAATCTTCATGATACTTTCAGGAAATGATCAGTACACCAATCCAACTTGGCTAGCCAACTTTCGTTCTTCTAGGTTAAACCGTTCGTTTGCAGTAAGCGTTTTCATTTTGAGGTTTCACTCTGTTTTCTTCTATAGGGTTACACGTATTTGGAACTCTAAATCAAACACGGTTTGTGCTAGCTCTTTGAAACTTGACACAATAAAGCAGTTCCATGTTCTATCTCTATGGTTTGTTTGCTGTTGACGTAGCCCTAAGCAGAGACTGTCGAGAATCACTTTCATGGAAAGGTCCTGACAAGCTTCCAAAAAACTACGAGTTTGCCTGAAATCTCAGCAAACACTTTTCACCCAATCTTGATGATACTTTCAGGTAATGATCAGTACACCAATCCCACTTGGCTCGCCAAATTTCGTTCTTGAAGGTTAAACCGTTCGTTTGCAGTAACCGTTTTCATTTTGAGGTTTCACTCTGTTTTCTCCTATAGGGATACATGTATTTGGAACTCTCAATCTAACATGGTTTGTGCTAGCTCTTTGAAACTTGACACAATAAAGCAGTTTCAAGTTCTGTCTCTATGGTTTGTTTGCTGTGGATGTGGCCCTAAGCAGAGACTGGCGAAAATCACTTTCATTAAAAGGGGTTGCCAAGCTTCCAAAAAACTACGAGTTGCCTGAAATATCAGCCAACACTTTTTCACCCAATCTTGATGATACTTTCAGGTAATGATCAGTACACCAATCCCACTTGACTTGCCAATTTTCGTTCTTCTAGGTTAAACCGTTCGTTTGAAGTAACCATTTTTATTTTGAGGTTTCACTCTGTTTTCTCCTATAGGTATACATGTATTTGGAACTCTAAATCAAACACGGTTTTGTGCTAGCTCTTTTGAAACATGACACAATAAAGCAGTTTCAAGTTCTATCTCTATGGTTTGTTTGCTGTTGATGTATCCCTAAGCAGAGACTGGCGAGAATCACTTTTATGAAAAGGGGTTGCCAAGCTTCCAAAAACTACGAGTTGCCTGAAAATCTCAGCAAACACTTTTTAAACCAATCTTGATGATACTTTCAGGTAATGATCAGTACACCAATCCCACTTGGCTCGCCAAATTTCGTTCTTGTAGGTTAAACCGTTCCTTTGCAGTAACCGTTGTCATTTTTAGGTTTCACTCTGTTTTCTCCTATAGGGATACATGTATTTGGAACTCTAAATCAAACACGGTTTGTGCTAGCTCTTTGAAACTTGACACAATAAAGCAGTTTCAGGTTCTTTCTCTATGGTTTCTTTGCTGTTGATGTAGCCCTAAGCAGAGACTGGCGAGAATCACTTTCATGGAAAGGACTTCCCAAGCTCCAAAAAACTACGAGTTGCCTGAAAATATCAGCAAACACTTTTTCACCCAATCTTGATGATACTTTAAGGTAATGATCAGTACACCAATCCCACTTGGCTCGCCAAATTTTGTTTTTCTATGTTAAACAGTTCGTTTGCAGTAACCATTGTCATTTTGAGGTTTCACTCTGTTTTCTCCTATAGGAATACATGTATTTGGAACTCCTAATCAAACACGGTTTGGGCTAGCTCTTTGAAAATTGACACAATAAAGCAGTTTTAAGTTCTGTCTCTATGGTTTGTTTGCTGTTGATGTGGCCCTAAGCAGAGACTGGCGAGAATCACTTTCATGGAAAGGGCTTGCCAAGCTTCCAAAAAACTACGAGTTGCCTGAAATCTCAGCAAACACTTTTTCACCCAATCTTGATGATACTTTCAGGTAATGATCAGTACACCAATCCCACTTGGCTCGCCAATTTTCGTTCTTCTAGGTTAACCGTTCGATTGCAGTAACCGTTGTCATTTTGAGGTTTCACTCTGTTTTCTCCTATAGGGATACATGTATTTGGAATTTAAATAAAACACGGTTTGTGCTAGCTCTTTGAAACTTGACACAATAAAGCAGTTTCAAGTTCTAATTCTATGGTTTGTTTGCTGTTGATGTAGCCCTAAGCAGAGACTGGGGAGAATCACTTTCATTAAAAGGGGTTGCCAAGCTTCCAAAAAACTACGAGTTGCCTGAAATCTCAGCAAACACTTTTTCACCCAATGTTGATGATACTTTCAGGTAATGATCAGTACACAAATCCCACTTGGCTCGCCAAATTTCGTTCTTGAAGGTTAAACCATTCGTTTGCAGTAACCGTTGTCATTCTGAGGTTTCACTCTGTTTTCTCCTATAGGGATACATGTATTGGAACTCTCAATCTAACACGGTTTGTGCTAGCTCTTTCAAACTTGACACAATAAAGCAGATTCAAGTTCTGTCTCTATGGTTTGTTTGCTGTGGATGTGGCCCTAAGCAGAGACTGGCGAGAATCACTTTCATGGAAAAAGCTTGCCAAGCTTCCAAAAAACTACGAGTTGCCTGAAATCTCAGCAAACACTTTTTCACCCAATCTTGATGATACTTTCAGGTAATGATCAGTACATCAATCCCACTTGACTTGCCAATTTTCGTTCTTCTAGTTTAAACCGTTCGTTTGAAGTAACCATTTTCATTTTGAGGTTTCACTCTGTTTTCTCCTATAGGTATACATGTATTTGGAACTCTAAATCAAACACGGTTTGTGCTAGCTCTTTGAAACATGACACAATAAAGCAGTCTCAAGTTCTATCTCTATGGTTTGTTTGCTGTTGATGTATCCCTAAGCAGAGACTGGCGAGAATCACTTTTTTGAAAAGGGGTTGCCAAGCTTCCAAAAAACTACGAGTTCCCTGAAATCTCAGCAAACACTTTTTTAACCAATCTTGATGATACTTTCAGGTAATGATCAGTACACCAATCCCACTTGGCTCGCCAAATTTCGTTCTTGTAGTTTAAACCGTTCCTTTTAGTAACCGTTGTCATTTTCAGGTTTCACTCTGTTTTCTCCTATAGGGATACATGTATTTGGAACTCTAAATCAAACACGGTTTGTGCTAGCTCTTTGAAACTTGACACAATAAAGCAGTTTCATGTTCTTTCTCTATGGTTTCTTTGCTGTTGATGTAGCCCTAAGCAGAGACTGGCGATTATCACTTTCATGGAAAGGGCTTCCCAAGCTCCAAAAAACTACGAGTTTCCTGAAATCTCAGCAAACACTTTTTCACCCAATCTTGATGATACTTTCAGGTATGATCAGTACACCAATCCCACTTGGTTCGCAAAATTTCGTTCTTCCAGGTTAAATCGTTCCTTTGCAGTAACCGTTTTCATTTTGAGGTTTCACTCTGTTTTCTCCTATAGGGATACATGTATTTGGAACTCCAAATCAACCGTGGTTTTTGCTAGCTCTTTGAAACTTGACACAATAAATAAGTTTCAAGTTCTAACTCTATGGTTTGTTTGCTGTTGATGTAGCCCTAAGCAGAGACTGGCGAGAATCACTTTCATGGAAAGGGGTTGCCAAGCTTCCAAAAACTAAGAGTTGCCTGAAATCTCAGCAAACACTTTTTCACCCAATCTTGATGATACTTTCAGGTAATGATCAGTACACCAATCCAACTTGGCTCGCCAAATTTCGTTCTTCTAGGTTAAACCTTTCATTTGCAGTAACCGTTTTCATTTTGAGGTTTCTCTCTGTTTTCTCTTATAGGGATGCATGTATTTGGAACTCTAAATGAAACACGGTTCGTGCTAGCTCTTTGAAACTTGACACAATAAAGCAGTTTCAAGTTCTATCTCTACTGGTTTGTTTGCTGTTGATGTAGCCCTAAAGCAGAGACTGGCGAGAATCACTTTCCTGGAAAGGGGTTGCCAAGCTTCCAAAAAACTACAGTTGCCTGAAATCTCAGCAAACACTTTTTTAAACCAATCTTGATGATACTTTAAGGTAATGATCAGTACACCAATCCCGCTTGGCTCGCCAAATTTGGTTCTTCTAGGTTAAACTGTTCCTTTGCAGTAACCGTTTTCATTTTGAGTTTTCACTCTGTTTTCTCCTATAGGGATACATGTATTTGGAACTCTAAATCAACCACGGTTTGTGCTAGCTCTTTGAAACTTGAAACAAAAAAAGCAGTTTCAAGTTCTATCTCTATGGTTTGTTTGCTGTTGATATAGTCCTAAGCAGAGACTGTCGAGAATCACTTTCATGGAAAGGGGTTGCCAAGTTTCCAAAAAACTACGTGTTGCCTGAAATCTGAGCAAACACTTTTTCACCCAATCTTGATGATACTTTCAGGTAATGATCAGTACACCAATCCCACTTGGCTCGCCAAATTTCGTTCTTCTAGGTTAATACGTTCGTTTGCAGTAACCGTTTCCATTTTGAGGTTTCACTCTGTTTTCTCCTATAGGGATACATGTATTTGGAACTCTAAATCAAAACACGGTTTGTGCTAGCTCTTTGAAACTTGACACAATAAAGCAGTTTCAAGTTCTATCTTATGTTGTTTGCTATTGATGTAGCCCTAAGCTCAGACTGGCAAGAATCACTTTCATGGAAAGGGGTTGCCAAGTTTCCAAAAAACTACGAATTGCCTGAAATCTCAGCAAACACTTTTTCACTCCAATCTTGATGATACTTTCAGGTAATATCAGTACCCCAATCCCACTTGGCTCGCCAAATTTCGGTTCTTCTAGGTTAAACCGTTCATTTGCAGTAACCCTTTTCATTTTGAGGTTTCACTCTGTTTTCTCCTATAGGGATACATGTATTTGGAACTCTAAATCAAACAAGGTTTGTGCTAGCTCTTTTAAACTTGACACAATAAAACAGTTCAATTTCTTTCTCTATGGTTTGTTTGCTGTTGATGTAGCCCTAAGCAGAGACTGGCGAGAATCACTTTCAGGGAAAGAAGTTGCCAAGCTTCCAAAAAACTCCGAGTTGCCTGAAATCTCAGCAAACATTTTTTTCACCCAATCTTGATGATACTTTCAGGTAATGATCAGTACACCAATCCAACTTGGCTCGCCAAATTTCGTTCTTCTAGGTTAAACGTTCGTTTGCAATAACCGTTTTTCATTTTGAGGTTTCACTCTGTTTTCTCCTATAGGGATACATGTATTTGGAACTCTAAATCAAAACCACGGTTTGTGCAAGCTCTTTGAACTTGACACAATAAAGCAGTTTCAAGTTCTAATTCTATGGTTTTTTGCTGTTGATGTAGCCCTAAGCAGAGACTGGGGAGAATCACTTCATTAAAAGGGGTTGCCAAGCTTCCAAAAAACTACGAGTTGCCTGAAATCTCAGCAAACACTTTTTCACCCAATCTTCATGATACTTTCAGGAAATGATCAGTACACCAATCCAACTAGGCTAGCCAACTTTCGTTCTTCTAGGTTAAACCGTTCGTTTGCAGTAACGTTTTCATTTTGAGGTTTCACTCTGTTTTCTTCTATAGGGTTACACGTATTTGGAACTCTAAATCAAACACTGTTTGTGCTAGCTCTTTGAAACTTGACACAATAAAGCAGTTCCATGTTCTATCTCTATGGTTTGTTTGCTGTTGACGTAACCCTAAGCAGAGACTGTCGAGAATCACTTTCATGGAAAGGTCCTGCCAAGCTTCCAAAAAACTACAAGTTGCCTGAAATCTCAGCAAACACTTTTTCACCCAATGTTGATGATACTTTCAGGTAATGATCAGTACACCAATCCCACTTGGCTCGCCAAATTTCGTTCTTGAAGGTTAAACCGTTCGTTTGCAGTAACCGTTTTCATTTTGAGGTTTCACTCTGTTTTCTCCTATAGGGATACATGTATTTGGAACTCTCAATCTAACACGGTTTGTGCTAGCTCTTTGAAACTTGACACAATAAAGCAGTTTCAAGTTCTGTCTCTATGGTTTGTTTGCTGTGGATGTGGCCCTAAGCAGAGACTGGCGAGAATCACTTTCAGGGAAAGAAGTTGCCAAGCTTCCAAAAAACTACGAGTTGCCTGAAATCTCAGCAAACACTTTTTCACCCAATCTTGATGATACTTTCAGGTAATGATCAGTACACCAATCCCACTTGACTTGCCAATTTTCGTTCTTCTAGGTCAAACCGTTCGTTGAAGTAACCATTTTTATTTTGGGTTTCACTCTGTTTTCTCCTATAGGTATACATGTATTTGGAACTCTAAATCAAACACGGTTTGTGCTAGCTCTTTGAAACATGACACAATAAAGCAGTTTCAAGTTCTATCTCTATGGTTTGTTTGCTGTTGATGTATCCCTAAGCAGAGACTGGCGAGAATCACTTTTATGAAAAGGGGTTGCCAAGCTTCCAAAAAACTATAGGAGTTGCCTGAAATCTCAGCAAACACTTTTTTAACCAATCTTGATGATACTTTCAGGTAATGATCAGTACACCAATCCCACTTGGCTCGCCAAATTTCGTTCTTGTAGGTTAAACCGTTCCTTTGCAGTAACCGTTGTCATTTTCAGGTTTCACTCTGTTTTCTCCTATAGGGATACATGTATTTGGAACTCTAAATCAAACACGGTTTGTGCTAGCTCTTGAAACTTGACACAATAAAGCAGTTTCAGGTTCTTTCTCTATGGTTTCTTTGCTGTTGATGTAGCCCTAAGCAGAGACTGGCGAGAATCACTTTCATGGAAAGACTTCCCAAGCTCCAAAAAACTACGAGTTGCCTGAAATATCAGCAAACACTTTTTCACCCAATCTTGATGATACTTTAAGGTAATGATCAGTACACCAATCCCACTTGGCTCGCCAAATTTTGTTTTTCTATGTTAAACAGTTCGTTTGCAGTAACCATTGTCATTTTGAGGTTTCACTCTGTTTTCTCCTATAGGAATACATGTATTTGGAACTCCTAATCAAACACGGTTTGTGCTAGCTCTTTGAAAATTGACACAATAAAGCAGTTTCAAGTTCTGTCTCTATGGTTTGTTTGCTGTTGATGTGGCCCTAAGCAGAGACTGGCGAGAATCACTTTCATGGAAAGGGCTTGCCAAGCTTCCAAAAAACTACGAGTTGCCTGAAATCTCAGCAAACACTTTTTCACCCAATCTTGATGATACTTTCAGGTAATGATCAGTACACCAATCCCACTTGGCTCGCCAATTTTCGTTCTTCTAGGTTAAACCGTTCGATTGCAGTAACCGTTGTCATTTTGAGGTTTCACTTGTTTTCTCCTATAGGGATACATGTATTTGGAATTTAAATAAAACACGGTTTGTGCTAGCTTTTTGAAACTTGACACAATAAAGCAGTTTCAGGTTCTTTCTCTATGGTTTGTTTGCTGTTGATGTAGCCCTAAGCAGAGTCTGGCGAGAATCACTTTCATGGAAAGGGCTTGCCAAGCTCCAAAAACCTACGAGTTGCCTGAAATCTCAGCAAACACTTTTTCACTTAATCTTGATGATACTTTCAGGTAATGATCAGTACACCAATCCCACATGGCTTGCCAAATTTCGTTCTTCTAGGTTAAACCGTTCGTTTGCAGTAACCGTTGTCATTTTCAGGTTTCACTCTGTTTTCTCCTATAGGGATACATGTATTTGGAACTCTAAATCAAACACGGTTTGTGCTAGCTCTTTGAAAATTGACACAATAAAGCAGTTTCAGGTTCTTTCTCTATGGTTTCTTTGCTGTTGATGTAGCCCTAAGCAGAGACTGGCGAGAATCACTTTCATGGAAAGGGCTTCCCAAGCTCCAAAAAACTACGAGTTGCCTGAAATATCAGCAAACACTTTTTCACCCAATCTTGATGATACTTTAAGGTAATGATCAGTACACCAATCCCACTTGGCTCGCCAATTTTCTTTCTTCTATGTTAAACCGTTCGATTGCAGTAACCGTTGTCATTTTGAGGTTTCACTCTGTTTTCTCCTATAGGGATACATGTATTTGGAATTCTAAATAAAACACGGTTTGTGCTAGATTTTTGAAACTTGACACAATAAAGCAGTTTCAGGTTCTTTCTCTATGGTTTGTTTGCTGTTGATGTGGCCCTAAGCAGAGACTGGCGAGAATCACTTTCATGGAAAGGGCTTACCAAGCTTCCAAAAAACTGCGAGTTGCCTGAAATCTCAGCAAACACTTTTTCACCCAATATTAATGATACTTTCAGGTAATGATCTGTACACCAATCACACTTGGCTGGCCAATTTTCGTTCTTCTAGGTTAAACCTTTCGTTTGCAGTAACTGTTTTCATTTTGACGTTTCACTGTGTTTTCTCCTATAGGGATACATGTTTTTGGAACTCTAAATCAAACACGGTTTGTGCTAGCTCTTTGAAACTTGACACAATAAAGCAGTTTCAGGTTCTTTCTCTATGGTTTCTTTGTTGTTGATGTAGCCCTAAAAAGAGACTGGCGAGAATCACTTTCATGGAAAGGGGTAGCCAAGCTTTCAAAAAACTACGAGTTGCCTGAAATCTAAGCAAACACTTTTTCACCCAATCTTGATGATACTTTCAGGTAATCATCAGTACACCAATCCCACTTGGCTGGTTAATTTTCATTCTTCTAGGTTAAACCGTTCGTTTGCAGTAACCGTTTTCATTTTGAGGTTTCACTCTGTTTTCTCCTATAAGGATACATGTATTTGGAACTCTAAATCAAACACGGTTTGTGCTAGTTCTTAGAAACTTGACACAATAAAGCAGTTTCAAGTTCTATCTCTATGGTTTGTTTGCTGTTGATGTAGCCCTAAGCAGAGACTGGCGAGAATCACTTTCATGGAAAGGGCTTGCCAAGCTTCCAAAAAACTACGAGTTACCTTAAATCTCAGCAAACACTTTTTCACCCAATCTTGATGATACTTTCAGGTAATGATCAGTACACCAATCCCACTTGGCTCGCCAAATTTCGTTCTTCTAGGTGAAACCGTTCGTTTGCAGTAACCGTTTTCATTTTGAGGTTTCACTCTGTTTTCTCCTATAGGGATACATGTATTTGGAATCTAAATCAAACACGGTTTGTGCTAGCTCTTTGAAACTTGACACAATCAAGCAGTTTCAAGTTCTATATCTATGGTTTGTATGCTGTTGATGTAGCCCTAAGCAGAGACTGGCGAGAATTACTTTCATGGAAAGGGCTACCAAGCTTCCAAAACACTACCAGTATCCTTAAATCTCAGCAAACACTTTTTCACCCAATCTTGATGATACTTTCAGATAATAATTAGTACACCAATCCCACTTGGCTCACCAAATTTCGTTCCTCTAGGTTAAACCGTTTGTTTGCAGTAACCGTTTTCATTTTGAGGTTTCACTCTGTTTTCACCTATAGGGATACATGTATTTGGAACTCTAAATCAAACACGGTTTTTGCTAGCTCTTTGAAACTTGACAGGATAAAGCAGTTTCAGGTTATTTCTCTATGGTTTCTTTGCTGTTGATGTAGACCTAAGCAGAGACTGGTGAGAATCACTGTCATGGAAAGAACTTGCCAAGCTTCCAAAAAACTACGAGTTTCCTGAAATCTCAGCAAACACTTTTTCACCCAACCTTGACGATACTTTCAGGTAATGATCAGTACACCAATCCCACTTGGCTCGCCAAATTTCGTTCTTCTAGGTTAAACCGTTCGTTTGCAGTAACCGTTTTCATTTTGAGGTTTCACTCTGTTTTCTCCTATAGGGATACATGTATTTGGAACTCTAAATCAAACACGGTTTGTGCTAGCTCTTTGAAACTTGACACAATAAAGCAGTTTCAAGTTCTATCTCTATGGTTTGTTTGCTGTTGATGTGGCCCTGAGCAGAGACTGGTGAGAATCACTTTCATGGAAAGGGCTTGCCAAGCTTCCAAATAACTACGACTTGCCTGAAATCTCAGCAAACAGTTTTTCACCCAATCTTGATGATACTTTCAGGTAATGATCAGTACACCAATCCCACTTGGCTCGCCAAATTTCGTTCTTCTAGGTTAAACCGTTCGTTTGCAGAAACTGTTTTCATTTTAAGGTTTCACTCTATTTTCTCCTATAGGGATACATGTATTTGGAACTCTAAATCAAACACGGTTTGTGCTAGCTCTTTGAAACTTCACACAATAAACAGTTTCAAGTTGTATCTCTATGGTTCGTTTGCTGTTGATGTAGCTCTAAGCAGAGACTGCCAAGAATCACTTTCATAAAAAGGGCTTGCCAAGCTTCCAAATAACTACGACTTGCCTGAAATCTCAGCAAACAGTTTTTCACCCAATCTCGATGATACTTTCAGGTAATGATCAGTACACCAATCCCACTTGGCTCGCCAAATTTCGTTCTTCTAGGTTAAACCGTTCGTTTGCAGTAACCTTTTTCATTTTGAGGTTTCACTCTGTTTTCTCCTATAGGGAAACATGTATTTGGAATCTAAATCAAACATGGTTTGTGCTAGCTCTTTGAAACTTGACACAATCAAGCAGTTTCAAGTTCTATATCTATGATTTGTATGCTGTTGATGTAGCCCTAAGCAGAGACTGGCGAGAATGACTTTCATGGAAAGGGCTACCAAGCTTCCAAAAAACTACGAGTATTTTTAAATCTCAGCAAACACTTTTTCACCCAATCTTGATGATACTTTCAGATAATAGTAAGTACACCAATCCCACTTGGCTCACCAAATTTCGTTCCTCTATGTTAAACCGCTCGTTTGCAGAAACCGTTTTCATTTTGAGGTTTCACTCTGTTTTCACCTATAGGGATACATGTATTTGGAACTCTAAATCAAACACGGTTTTTGCTAGCTCTTTGAAACTTGACACGATAAAGCAGTTTCAGGTTCTTTCTCTATGGTTTGTTTGCTGTTGATGTAGCCCTAAGCAGAGACTGGTGAGAATCACTGTCATGGAAAGAACTTGCCAAGCTTCCAAAAAAATACGAGTTGCCTGAAATCTCAGCAAACACTTTTTCACCCAACCTTGATGATACTTTCAGGTAATGATCAGTACACCAATCCCACTTGGCTCGCCAAATTTCGTTCTTCTAGGTTAAACCGTTCGTTTGCAGTAACCGTTTTCATTTTGAGGTTTCACTCTGTTTTCTCCTATAGGGAAACATGTATTTGGAATCTAAATCAAACACGGTTTGTGCTAGCTCTTTGAAACTTGACACAATAAAGCAGTTTCAAGTTCTATCTCTATGGTTTGTTTGCTGTTGATGTGGCCCTAAGCAGAGCCTGGCGAGAATCACTTTCATGGAAAGGGCTATCCAAGCTTCAAAAGAACTACGAGTAGCCTGAAACCTCAGCAAACACTTTTTCACCCAATCTTGATGATACTTTCAGGTAATGATCAGTACACCAATCCCACTTGGCTCGCCAAATTTCGTTCTTCTAGGTTAAACCGTTCGTTTGCAGTAACAGTTTTCATTTTCAGTTTTCACTCTGTTTTCTCCTATACAGATACATGTATTTGGAACTCTAAATCAAACACGGTTTGTGCTAGCTCTTTGAAACTTGACACAATAAAGCAGTTTCAAGTTCTATCTCTATGCTTTGTTTGCTGTTGATGTGGCCCTAAGCAGAGAGTGGCGAGAATCATTTTCACGGAAAGGGCTTGCCAAGCTTCCAAAAAACTACAAGTTGCCTGAAATGTCAGCAAACACTCTTTCACCCAATCTTGATGATACTTTGAGGTAATGATCACTACACCAATCCCACTTGGCTCGCCAAATTTCGTTCTTCTAGGTTAAATCTTTCGTTTGCAGAAACCGTTTTCATTTTGAGGTTTCACTCTGTTTTCTCCTATAGGGAAACATGTATTTGGAATCTAAATCAAACATGGTTTGTGCTAGCTCTTTGAAACTTGACCCAATCAAGCAGTTTCAAGTTCTATATCTATGGTTTGTTTGCTGTTGATGTAGCCCTAAGCAGAGCCTGGCGAGAATCACTTTCATGGAAAGGGCAATCCAAGCTTCAAAAGAACTACGAGTTGCCTGAAATCTCAGCAAACACTTTTTCACCTATTCTTGATTATACTTTCAGGTAATGATCAGTACACCAATCCCACTTGGCTCGCCAAATTTCGTTCTTCTAGGTTAAACTGTTCGTTTGCAGTAACCGTTTTCATTTTGAGGTTTCACTCTGTTTTCTCCTATAGGTTATACATGTATTTGGAACTCTAGATCAAACACGGTTTGTGCTAGCTCTTTGAAACTTGACACGATAAAGCAGTTTCAGGTTCTTTCTCTATGGTTTGTTTGCTGTTGATGTAGCCCTAAGCAGAGACTGGTGAGAATCACTTTCATGGAAAGAACTTGCCAAGCTTCCAAAAAACTACGAGTTGCCTGAAATCTCAGCAAACACTTTTTCACCCAACCTTGATGATACTTTCAGGTAATGATCAGGACACCAATCCCACTTGGCTCGCCAAATTTCGTTCTTCTAGGTTAAACCATTCGTTTGCAGTAACCGTTTTCATTTTGAGGTTTCACTCTGTTTTCTCCTATAGGGATACATGTATTTGGAACTCTAAATCAAAAACGGTTTTTGCTAGCTCTTTGAAACTTGACACAATAAAGCAGTTTCAAGTTCTATCTCTATGGTTTGTTTGCTGTTGATGTAGCCCTAAGCAGAGACTGGCGAGAATCACTTTCATGGAAAGGGCTTGACAAGCTTCCAAAAAACTAAAAGTTTCCTTAAATCTCAGCAAACACTTTTTCACCCAATCTTGATGATACTTTCAGGTAATGATCAGTAAACAAATCCCACATGTCTCGCCAAATTTCGTTCTTCTAGGTTAAACCCTTCGTTTGCAGTAACCGTTTTTATTTTGAGGTTTCACTCTGTTTTCTCCTATAGGGATACATGTATTTGGAACTCTAAATCAAACACGGTTTGTGCTAGATCTTTGAAACTTGACACAATAAAGCAGTTTCAAGTTCTATCTCTGTGGTTTGTTGGCTATTGATGTAGCCCTAAGTAGAGACTGCAGAGAATCACTTTCATGGAAAGTGCTTGCCAAGCTTCCAGAAAACTACGAGTTGCCTGATATCTCAGCAAACACTTTTTCACACAATCTTTATGATACTTTCATGTAATGATCAGTACACTAATCCCACTTGGCTCCCCAAATTTCGTTCTTCTAGGTTAAACCGTTCGTTTGCAGTAACCGTTTTCATTTTGAGGTTTCACTTGTTTTCTCCTATAGGGATACATGTATTTGGAACTCTAAATGAAACATGGTTTGTGCTAGCTCTTTGAAACTTGACACAATAAAGCAGTTTCAAGTACTATCTCTATGTTTGGTTTGCTGTTGATGTAGCCCTACGCATAGACTGGCGAGAAACTTTGATGGAATGGGGTTGCCAAGCTTCCAAAAAACTAAGAGTTGCCTGAAATCTCAGCAAACACTTTTTTAACCAATCTTGATGATACTTTCACGTAATGATCAGTACACCAATCCCACTTGGCTCGCCAAATTTCGTTCTTGTAGTTTAAACCGTTCCTTTTAGTAACCGTTGTCATTTTCAGGTTTCACTCTGTTTTCTCCTATAGGGATACATGTATTTGGAACTCTAAATCAAACACGGTTTTTGCTAGCTCTTTGAAACTTGACACAATAAAGCAGTTTCATGTTCTTTCTCTATGGTTTCTTTGCTGTTGATGTAGCCCTAAGCAGAGACTGGCGATTATCACTTTCATTGAAAGGGCTTCCCAAGCTCCAAAAAACTACGTGTTGCCTGAAATCTCAGCAAACACTTTTTCACCCAATCTTGATGATATTTTCAGGTAATGATCAGTACACCAATCCCACTTGGTTCGCAAAATTTCGTTCTTCCAGGTTAAATCGTTCCTTTGCAGTAACCGTTTTCATTTTGAGGTTTCACTCTGTTTTCTCCTATAGGGATACATGTATTTGGAACTCCAAATCAACCGTGGTTTTTGCTAGCTCTTTGAAACTTGACACAATAAAGCAGTCTCAAGTTCTATCTCTATGGTTTGTTTGCTGTTGATGTAGCCCTAAGCAGAGACTGGGGAGAATCACTTTCATTAAAAGGGGTTGCCAAGCTTCCAAAAAACTACGAGTTGCCTGAAATCTCAGCAAACACTTTTTCACCCAATCTTCATGATACTTTCAGGTAATGATCAGTACACAAATCCCACTTGGCTCGCCAAATTTCGTTCTTGAAGGTTAAACCATTCGTTTGCAGTAACCGTTGTCATTCTGAGGTTTCACTCTGTTTTCTCCTATAGGGATACATGTATTTGGAACTCTCAATCTAACACGGTTTGTGCTAGCTCTTTCAAACTTGACACAATAAAGCAGATTCAAGTTCTGTCTCTATGGTTTGTTTGCTGTGGATGTGGCCCTAAGCAGAGACTGGCGAGAATCACTTTCATGGAAAAAGCTTGCCAAGCTTCCAAAAAACTACGAGTTGCCTGAAATCTCAGCAAACACTTTTTCACCCAATCTTGATGATACTTTCAGGTAATGATCAGTACATCAATCCCACTTGACTTGCCAATTTTCGTTCTTCTAGTTTAAACCGTTCGTTTGAAGTAACCATTTTCATTTTGAGGTTTCACTCTGTTTTCTCCTATAGGTATACATGTATTTGGAACTCTAAATCAAACACGGTTTGTGCTAGCTCTTTGAAACATGACACAATAAAGCAGTCTCAAGTTCTATCTCTATGGTTTGTTTGCTGTTGATGTATCCCTAAGCAGAGACTGGCGAGAATCACTTTTTTGAAAAGGGGTTGCCAAGCTTCCAAAAAACTACGAGTTCCCTGAAATCTCAGCAAACACTTTTTTAACCAATCTTGATGATACTTTCAGGTAATGATCAGTACACCAATCCCACTTGGCTCGCCAAATTTCGTTCTTGTAGTTTAAACCGTTCCTTTTAGTAACCGTTGTCATTTTCAGGTTTCACTCTGTTTTCTCCTATAGGGATACATGTATTTGGAACTCTAAATCAAACACGGTTTGTGCTAGCTCTTTGAAACTTGACACAATAAAGCAGTTTCATGTTCTTTCTCTATGGTTTCTTTGCTGTTGATGTAGCCCTAAGCAGAGACTGGCGATTATCACTTTCATGGAAAGGGCTTCCCAAGCTCCAAAAAACTACGAGTTTCCTGAAATCTCAGCAAACACTTTTTCACCCAATCTTGATGATACTTTCAGGTAATGATCAGTACACCAATCCCACTTGGTTCGCAAAATTTCGTTCTTCCAGGTTAAATCGTTCCTTTGCAGTAACCGTTTTCATTTTGAGGTTTCACTCTGTTTTCTCCTATAGGGATACATGTATTTGGAACTCCAAATCAACCGTGGTTTTTGCTAGCTCTTTGAAACTTGACACAATAAATAAGTTTCAAGTTCTAACTCTATGGTTTGTTTGCTGTTGATGTAGCCCTAAGCAGAGACTGGCGAGAATCACTTTCATGGAAAGGGGTTGCCAAGCTTCCAAAAAACTAAGAGTTGCCTGAAATCTCAGCAAACACTTTTTCACCCAATCTTGATGATACTTTCAGGTAATGATCAGTACACCAATCCAACTTGGCTCGCCAAATTTCGTTCTTCTAGGTTAAACCTTTCATTTGCAGTAACCGTTTTCATTTTGAGGTTTCTCTCTGTTTTCTCTTATAGGGATGCATGTATTTGGAACTCTAAATGAAACACGGTTCGTGCTAGCTCTTTGAAACTTGACACAATAAAGCAGTTTCAAGTTCTATCTCTATGGTTTGTTTGCTGTTGATGTAGCCCTAAGCAGAGACTGGCGAGAATCACTTTCCTGGAAAGGGGTTGCCAAGCTTCCAAAAAACTACGAGTTGCCTGAAATCTCAGCAAACACTTTTTTAAACCAATCTTGATGATACTTTAAGGTAATGATCAGTACACCAATCCCGCTTGGCTCGCCAAATTTGGTTCTTCTAGGTTAAACTGTTCCTTTGCAGTAACCGTTTTCATTTTGAGGTTTCTCTCTGTTTTCTCTTATAGGGATGCATGTATTTGGAACTCTAAATGAAACACGGTTCGTGCTAGCTCTTTGAAACTTGACACAATAAAGCAGTTTCAAGTTCTATCTCTATGGTTTGTTTGCTGTTGATGTAGCCCTAAGCAGAGACTGGCGAGAATCACTTTCCTGGAAAGGGGTTGCCAAGCTTCCAAAAAACTACGAGTTGCCTGAAATCTCAGCAAACACTTTTTTAAACCAATCTTGATGATACTTTAAGGTAATGATCAGTACACCAATCCCGCTTGGCTCGCCAAATTTGGTTCTTCTAGGTTAAACTGTTCCTTTGCAGTAACCGTTTTCATTTTGAGTTTTCACTCTGTTTTCTCCTATAGGGATACATGTATTTGGAACTCTAAATCAACCACGGTTTGTGCTAGCTCTTTGAAACTTGAAACAAAAAAAGCAGTTTCAAGTTCTGTCTCTATGGTTTGTTTGCTGTTGATATAGCCCTAAGCAGAGACTGGCGAGAATCACTTTCATGGAAAGGGGTTGCCAAGTTTCCAAAAAACTACGTGTTGCCTGAAATCTGAGCAAACACTTTTTCACCCAATCTTGATGATACTTTCAGGTAATGATCAGTACACCAATCCCACTTGGCTCGCCAAATTTCGTTCTTCTAGGTTAATACGTTCGTTTGCAGTAACCGTTTCCATTTTGAGGTTTCACTCTGTTTTCTCCTATAGGGATACATGTATTTGGAACTCTAAATCAAACACGGTTTGTGCTAGCTCTTTGAAACTTGACACAATAAAGCAGTTTCAAGTTCTATCTTATGTTGTTTGCTATTGATGTAGCCCTAAGCTCAGATTGGCAAGAATCACTTTCATGGAAAGGGGTTGCCAAGCTTCCAAAAAACTACGAAATGCCTGAAATCTCAGCAAACACTTTTTCACCCAATCTTGATGATACTTTCAGGTAATATCAGTACCCCAA